>NC_138976.1:156099192-156261192 GCF_964341445.2 Mesoplodon mirus | reverse complement strand
GCCTGCCTTTGGCATTCTCGGAACGCCCTGGCCTCAGAATGCAGCCTCTGTAGTCCATGGTAACCTGCGGAGAGGGGGCGGGGCTGAGGGAGGTTGGAACACTGCCCTCACTGAGGGAGTGGGTGTGGCCATCTCTGCTGTGACTGAACAAAGGGCAGGGGAGCAGGGGGCCCAGGGCAGGGCCCTCAGAGCCCGGCAGGCCCAGTGGAGTGTCACAAGCTTTTAGGCCCAGGCCAAAGGGCACCTTCTTTGTCTGCACAGCTGCCCAAACTCTCACCGTTCCACTCAGGCCGCCCTCTTACTTGAAGTGTGTGTGGAACTTGTCTGCGCAGTACACCACGCTGCACAGCTAAGCATAGGTCTGGGCATCGTAGCTTCCTGCCATGTGACCGAAGTTCGAAGGCAGATGGGTCCCTGGTACACACGCGGAGAGGCTCCTGCCCGGGTCACAGGCCGCCCACTGCCCCTGCCCCAGATCGGGGGCCGCAAAGCAACCCTGTCTGAGTCCCCTGCCTCTAGAGGGAGTATTGGACCAACACTTGTAAAAAACGGGGTCCTTGCGGGCCACTCATTGGAGGGACACAAATAAGTCTTTGCCGACTCTCTGCTGAAACTTACGAGCGTTCACACCTAAGCCTCTTACAAGGTCAGCTGTTTAGCTAAACATGAGCTCATGATCTAAATTTACACAATAATGAAGAAAGCAGCTACAAGGGGAGACAATCAGCCAAAACCATCAATACCAGTATTAGATTCCCAAGGCCATCCATCAGATGTAGGAATAATCGGGTGCAAGGCCGAAAATATACATAAAACTGGAACTGAAACAAGGCACAAGGATGTTTTCAAAGACTGGTAGGATCTCTAAAACATTTTTCAAGGACATGTCATTGATAAAGCTAAATACTCCAAGGTTGTGTAATACAACAGATTAATCATTGAGAAGAGTGAAATTATGCTGTTTTGAAAACTATGGCAGGTCAGATTTTCTGCCTAATTATATAAGAAGATTTCTCTAAAAAATACACATTATTTCAAAGACTTATTGGCTGTGAAATAAGTTAAGGGTATTTCAAATGGCTTGTCTGCAAAGAAAGGTGAGATGTAGGGAATCACAGAAAGTCGAGGGGAAAATAGGTCAATATATACATTGCTGTATGGTGAACTAAGCCTTAGGCCAGCAACAATGGAGAGGACCTGACCCTTAGACACGTACAAGTAAGCCGGAATCTTCAAAAGTTCAAGTCTTTATAAGTAAAAAGATTTATTAAAATGAATAACCAAGTGTTTTAATTGACATCAGAAGATGAAAACAATAAACCCTGAGAACATAGAGAAAAGATAAATAAAGATATGAGCAGAACATAATACAACAGAAAACGTATAAAATTCAGGTGATTTAGTAAGTCCAAAGAATCTTCTTTGAAAAGAATTAAAAGACACACTTTGATTAAGGAAAACCAAAACATAAGTAAAGAATATACAGAAAGAGTCAGGACAATGTTAGAGCAGAGAATATATGAAATGCAAGTAAATTTGAACATTTCTGTAAAGTGGACCATTTCCTAGCTCCTAAAGCTTACCAACACTGACAAAAGAGGAAATCATTTAAGGTCATCATGTCTGCCCTTGGCATTCTCGGAACGCCCTGGCCTTAGAATGTAGCCTCTGTAGTCCATGGTAACCTGCGGAGAGGGGGCGGGGCTGAGGGAGGTTGGAACACTGCCCTCACTGAGGGAGTGGGTGTGGCCATCTCTGCTGTGACTGAAAAAAGGGCAGGGGAGCAGGGGGCCCAGGGCAGGGCCCTCAGAGCCCGGCAGGCCCAGTGGAGTGTCACAAGCTTTTAGGCCCAGGCCAAAGGGCGCCTTCTTTGTCTGCACAGCTGCCCAAACTCTCACCTTTCCACTCAGGCCGACCTCTTAATTGAAGTGTGTGTGGAACGTGTCCGCGCAGTACACCGCGCTGCACAGCTAAGCATAGTTCTGGGCATCGTAGCTTCCTGCCAGGTGACCGAAGTTCACAGGCAGATCGGTCCCTGGGACACACGCGGAGGGGCTCCTGCCCGGGTCACAGGCCGCCCACTGCCCCTGCCCCAGATCGGGGGCCGCAAAGCAGCCCTGTCTAAGTCCCCTGCCTCTAGAGGGAGTATTGGACCCACACTTGTAGAAAACGGGGTCCTTGCGGGCCACTCATTGGAGGGACACAAATAAATCTTTGCCGACTTTCTGCTGAAACTTACGAGCGTTCACACCTAAGCCTCTTACAAGGTCAGCTGTTTAGCTAAACATGAGCTCATGGTCTAAATTTACACAATAATGAAGAAAGCAGCTACAAGGGGAGACAATCAGCCAAAACCATCAATACCAGAATTAGATTCCCAAGGCCATCCATCAGATGAAGGAATAATCGGGTGCAAGGCAGAAAATATACATAAAACTGGAACTGAAACAAGGCACAAGGATGTTTTCAAAGACTGGTAGGATCTCTAAAACATTTTTCAAGGACATGTCATTGATAAAGCTAAATACTCCAAGGTTGTGTAATACAACAGATTAATCATTGAGAAGAGTGAAATTATGCTGTTTTGAAAACTATGGCAGGTCAGATTTTCTGCCTAATTATAGAAGAAGATTTCTCTAAAAAATACACATTATTTCAAAGACTTATTGGCTGTGAAATAAGTTAAGGGTATTTCAAATGGCTTGTCTGCAAAGAAAGGTGAGATGTAGGGAATCACAGAAAGTCGAGGGGAAAATAGGTCAATATATACATTGCTGTATGGTGAACTAAGCCTTAGGCCAGCAACAATGGAGAGGACCTGACCCTTAGACACGAACAAGTAAGCTGGAATCTTCAAAAGTTCAAATCTTTATAAGTAAAAAGATTTATTAAAATGAATAACCAAGTGTTTTAATTGACATCAGAACATGAAAACAATAAACCCTGAGAACATAGAGAAAAGATAAATAAAGATATGAGCAGAACATAATACAACAGAAAACGTATAAAATTCAGGTGATTTAGTAAGTCCAAAGAATCTTCTTTGAAAAGAATTAAAAGACACACTTTGATTATGGAAAACCAAAACATAAGTAAAGAATATACAGAAAGTGTCAGGACAATGTTAGAGCAGAGAATATATGAAATGCCAGTAAATTTGAACATTTCTGTCAAGTGGACCATTTCCTAGCTCCTAACGTTTACCAACACTGACACAAGAGGAAATCATTTAAGGTCATCATGTCTGCCCTTGGCATTCTCGGAACGCCCTGGCCTCAGAATGCAGCCTCTGTAGTCCATGGTAACCTGCGGAGAGGGGGCGGGGCTGAGGGAGGTTGGAACACTGCCCTCACTGAGGGAGTGGGTGTGGCCATCTCTGCTGTGACTGAACAAAGGGCAGGGGAGCAGTGGCCCCTGGGCAGGGCCCTCAGAGCCCGGCAGGCCCAGTGGAGTGTCACAAGCTTTTAGGCCCAGGCCAAAGGGCGCCTTCTTTGTCTGCACAGCTGCCCAAACTCTCACCGTTCCACTCAGGCCGCCCTCTTACTTGAAGTGTGTGTGGAACGTGTCTGCGCAGTACACCACGCTGCACAGCTAAGCATAGGTCTGGGCATCGTAGCTTCCTGCCAGGTGACCGAAGTTTGCAGGCAGATGGGTCCCTGGTACACACGCGGAGAGGATCCTGCCCGGGTCACAGGCCGCCCACTGCCCCTGCCCCAGATCGGGGGCTGCAAGGCAGCCCTGTCTGAGTCCCCTGCCTCTAGAGGGAGTATTGGACCAACACTTGTAAAAAACGGGGTCCTTGCGGGCCACTCATTGGAGGGACACAAATAAGTCTTTGCCGACTCTCTGCTGAAACTTACGAGCGTTCACACCTAAGCCTCTTACAAGGTCAGCTGTTTAGCTAAACATGAGCTCATGATCTAAATTTACACAATAATGAAGAAAGCAGCTACAAGGGGAGACAATCAGCCAAAACCATCAATACCAGTATTAGATTCCCAAGGCCATCCATCAGATGTAGGAATAATCGGGTGCAAGGCAGAAAATATACATAAAACTGGAACTGAAACAAGGCACAAGGATGTTTTCAAAGACTGGTAGGATCTCTAAAACATTTTTCAAGGACATGTCATTGATAAAGCTAAATACTCCAAGGTTGTGTAATACAACAGATTAATCATTGAGAAGAGTGAAATTATGCTGTTTTGAAAACTATGGCAGGTCAGATTTTCTGCCTAATTATATAAGAAGATTTCTCTAAAAAATACACATTATTTCAAAGACTTATTGGCTGTGAAATAAGTTAAGGGTATTTCAAATGGCTTGTCTGCAAAGAAAGGTGAGATGTAGGGAATCACAGAAAGTCGAGGGGAAAATAGGTCAATATATACATTGCTGTATGGTGAACTAAGCCTTAGGCCAGCAACAATGGAGAGGACCTGACCCTTAGACACGTACAAGTAAGCCGGAATCTTCAAAAGTTCAAATCTTTATAAGTAAAAAGATTTATTAAAATGAATAACCAAGTGTTTTAATTGACATCAGAAGATGAAAACAATAAACCCTGAGAACATAGAAAAAAGATAAATAAAGATATGAGCAGAACTTAATACAACAGAAAACGTATAAAATTCAGGTGATTTAGTAAGTGCAAAGAATCTTCTTTGAAAAGATTTAAAAGACACACTTTGATTAAGGAAAACCAAAACATAAGTAAAGAATATACAGAAAGAGTCAGGACAATGTTAGAGCAGAGAATATATGAAATGCCAGTAAATTTGAACATTTCTGTCAAGTGGACCATTTCCTACCTCCTAAAATTTACCAACACTGACACAAGAGGAAATCATTTAAGGTCATCATGTCTGCCCTTGGCATTCTCGGAACACCCTGGCCTCAGAATGCAGCCTCTGTAGTCCATGGTAACCTGCGGAGAGGGGGCGGGGCTGAGGGAGGTTGGAACACTGCCCTCACTGAGGGAGTGGGTGTGGCCATCTCTGCTGTGACTGAACAAAGGGCAGTGGAGCAGGGGGCCAAGGGCAGGGCCCTCAGAGCCCGGCAGGCCCAGTGGAGTGTCACAAGTTTTTAGGCCCAGGCCAAAGGGCGCTTTCTTTGTCTGCACAGCTGCCCAAACTCTCACCTTTCCAGTCAAGCCGACCTCTTAATTGAAGTGTGTGTGGAACGTGTCCGCGCAGTACACCGCGCTGCACAGCTAAGCATAGTTCTGGGCATCGTAGCTTCCTGCCAGGTGACCGAAGTTCACAGGCAGATGGGTCCCTGGGACACACGCGGAGGGGCTCCTGCCTGGGTCACAGGCCACCCACTGCCCCTGCCCCAGATCGGGGGCCGCAAAGCAGCCCTGTCTAAGTCCCCTGCCTCTAGAGGGAGTATTGGACCAACACTTGTAGAAAACGGGGTCCTTGCGGGCCACTCATTGGAGGGACACAAATAAATCTTTGCCGACTCTCTGGTGAAACTTACGAGCGTTCACACCTAAGCCTCTTACAAGGTCAGCTGTTTAGCTAAACATGAGCTCATGATCTAAATTTACACAATAATGAAGAAAGCAGCTACAAGGGGAGACAATCAGCCAAAACCATCAATACCAGAATTAGATTCCCAAGGCCATCCATCAGATGAAGGAATAATCGGGTGCAAGGCAGAAAATATACATAAAACTGGAACTGAAACAAGGCACAAGGATGTTTTCAAAGACTGGTAGGATCTCTAAAACATTTTTCAAGGACATGTCATTGATAAAGCTAAATACTCCAAGGTTGTGTAATACAACAGATTAATCATTGAGAAGAGTGAAATTATGCTGTTTTGAAAACTATGGCAGGTCAGATTTTCTGCCTAATTATAGAAGAAGATTTCTCTAAAAAATACACATTATTTCAAAGACTTATTGGCTGTGAAATAAGTTAAGGGTATTTCAAATGGCTTGTCTGCAAAGAAAGGTGAGATGTAGGGAATCACAGAAAGTCGAGGGGAAAATAGGTCAATATATACATTGCTGTATGGTGAACTAAGCCTTAGGCCAGCAACAATGGAGAGGACCTGACCCTTAGACACGTACAAGTAAGCTGGAATCTTCAAAAGTTCAAATCTTTATAAGTAAAAAGATTTATTAAAATGAATAACCAAGTGTTTTAATTGACATCAGAAGATGAAAACAATAAACCCTGAGAACATAGAGAAAAGATAAATAAAGATATGAGCAGAACTTAATACAACAGAAAACGTATAAAATTCAGGTGATTTAGTAAGTCCAAAGAATCTTCTTTGAAAAGAATTAAAAGACCCACTTTGATTATGGAAAACCAAAACATAAGTAAAGAATATACAGAAAGAGTCAGGACAATGTTAGAGCAGAGAATATATGAAATGCCAGTAAATTTGAACATTTCTGTCAAGTGGACCATTTCCTAGCTCCTAACGTTTACCAACACTGACACAAGAGGAAATCATTTAAGGTCATCATGTCTGCCCTTGGCATTCTCGGAACGCCCTGGCCTCAGAATGCAGCCTCTGTAGTCCATGGTAACCTGCGGAGAGGGGGCGGGGCTGAGGGAGGTTGGAACACTGCCCTCACTGAGGGAGTGGGTGTGGCCATCTCTGCTGTGACTGAACAAAGGGCAGGGGAGCAGGGGCCCCTGGGCAGGGCCCTCAGAGCCCGGCAGGCCCAGTGGAGTGTCACAAGCTTTTAGGCCCAGGCCAAAGGGCGCCTTCTTTGTCTGCACAGCTGCCCAAACTCTCACCGTTCCACTCAGGCCGCCCTCTTACTTGAAGTGTGTGTGGAACGTGTCTGCGCAGTACACCACGCTGCACAGCTAAGCATAGGTCTGGGCATCGTAGCTTCCTGCCAGGTGACCGAAGTTTGCAGGCAGATGGGTCCCTGGTACACACACGGAGAGGATCCTGCCCGGGTCACAGGCCGCCCACTGCCCCTGCCCCAGATCGGGGGCCGCAAAGCAGCCCTGTCTGAGTCCCCTGCCTCTAGAGGGAGTATTGGACCAACACTTGTAAAAAACGGGGTCCTTGCGGGCCACTCATTGGAGGGACACATATAAGTCTTTGCCGACTCTCTGCTGAAACTTACGAGCGTTCACACCTAAGCCTCTTACAAGGTCAGCTGTTTAGCTAAACATGAGCTCATGATCTAAATTTACACAATAATGAAGAAAGCAGCTACAAGGGGAGACAATCAGCCAAAACCATCAATACCAGTATTAGATTCCCAAGGCCATCCATCAGATGTAGGAATAATCGGGTGCAAGGCAGAAAATATACATAAAACTGGAACTGAAACAAGGCACAAGGATGTTTTCAAAGACTGGTAGGATCTCTAAAACATTTTTCAAGGACATGTCATTGATAAAGCTAAATACTCCAAGGTTGTGTAATACAACAGATTAATCATTGAGAAGAGTGAAATTATGCTGTTTTGAAAACTATGGCAGGTCAGATTTTCTGCCTAATTATATAAGAAGATTTCTCTAAAAAATACACATTATTTCAAAGACTTATTGGCTGTGAAATAAGTTAAGGGTATTTCAAATGGCTTGTCTGCAAAGAAAGGTGAGATGTAGGGAATCACAGAAAGTCGAGGGGAAAATAGGTCAATATATACATTGCTGTATGGTGAACTAAGCCTTAGGCCAGCAACAATGGAGAGGACCTGACCCTTAGACACGTACAAGTAAGCCGGAATCTTCAAAAGTTCAAATCTTTATAAGTAAAAAGATTTATTAAAATGAATAACCAAGTGTTTTAATTGACATCAGAAGATGAAAACAATAAACCCTGAGAACATAGAAAAAAGATAAATAAAGATATGAGCAGAACTTAATACAACAGAAAACGTATAAAATTCAGGTGATTTAGTAAGTGCAAAGAATCTTCTTTGAAAAGATTTAAAAGACACACTTTGATTAAGGAAAACCAAAACATAAGTAAAGAATATACAGAAAGAGTCAGGACAATGTTAGAGCAGAGAATATATGAAATGCCAGTAAATTTGAACATTTCTGTCAAGTGGACCATTTCCTACCTCCTAAAATTTACCAACACTGACACAAGAGGAAATCATTTAAGGTCATCATGTCTGCCCTTGGCATTCTCGGAACACCCTGGCCTCAGAATGCAGCCTCTGTAGTCCATGGTAACCTGCGGAGAGGGGGCGGGGCTGAGGGAGGTTGGAACACTGCCCTCACTGAGGGAGTGGGTGTGGCCATCTCTGCTGTGACTGAACAAAGGGCAGTGGAGCAGGGGGCCAAGGGCAGGGCCCTCAGAGCCCGGCAGGCCCAGTGGAGTGTCACAAGTTTTTAGGCCCAGGCCAAAGGGCGCCTTCTTTGTCTGCACAGCTGCCCAAACTCTCACCTTTCCAGTCAGGCCGACCTCTTAATTGAAGTGTGTGTGGAACGTGTCCGCGCAGTACACCGCGCTGCACAGCTAAGCATAGTTCTGGGCATCGTAGCTTCCTGCCAGGTGACCGAAGTTCACAGGCAGATGGGTCCCTGGGACACACGCGGAGGGGCTCCTGCCCGGGTCACAGGCCACCCACTGCCCCTGCCCCAGATCGGGGGCCGAAAGCAGCCCTGTCTAAGTCCCCTGCCTCTAGAGGGAGTATTGGACCAACACTTGTAGAAAACGGGGTCCTTGCGGGCCACTCATTGGAGGGACACAAATAAATCTTTGCCGACTCTCTGGTGAAACTTACGAGCGTTCACACCTAAGCCTCTTACAAGGTCAGCTGTTTAGCTAAACATGAGCTCATGATCTAAATTTACACAATAATGAAGAAAGCAGCTACAAGGGGAGACAATCAGCCAAAACCATCAATACAAGAATTAGATTCCCAAGGCCATCCATCAGATGAAGGAATAATCGGGTGCAAGGCAGAAAATATACATAAAACTGGAACTGAAACATGGCACAAGGATGTTTTCAAAGACTGGTAGGATCTCTAAAACATTTTTCAAGGACATGTCATTGATAAAGCTAAATACTCCAAGGTTGTGTAATACAACAGATTAATCATTGAGAAGAGTGAAATTATGCTGTTTTGAAAACTATGGCAGGTCAGATTTTCTGCCTAATTATAGAAGAAGATTTCTCTAAAAAATACACATTATTTCAAAGACTTATTGGCTGTGAAATAAGTTAAGGGTATTTCAAATGGCTTGTCTGCAAAGAAAGGTGAGATGTAGGGAATCACAGAAAGTCGAGGGGAAAATAGGTCAATATATACATTGCTGTATGGTGAACTAAGCCTTAGGCCAGCAACAATGGAGAGGACCTGACACTTAGACACGAACAAGTAAGCTGGAATCTTCAAAAGTTCAAATCTTTATAAGTAAAAAGATTTATTAAAATGAATAACCAAGTGTTTTAATTGACATCAGAAGATGAAAACAATAAACCCTGAGAACATAGAAAAAAGATAAATAAAGATATGAGCAGAACTTAATACAACAGCAAACGTATAAAATTCAGGTGATTTAGTAAGTCCAAAGAATCTTCTTTGAAAAGAATTAAAAGACACACTTTGATTAAGGAAAACCAAAACATAAGTAAAGAATATACAGAAAGAGTCAGGACAATGTTAGAGCAGAGAATATATGAAATGCCAGTAAATTTGAACATTTCTGTCAAGTGGACCATTTCCTAGCTCCTAAAGTTTACCAACACTGACACAAGAGGAAATCATTTAAGGTCATCATGTCTGCCCTTGGCATTCTCGGAACGCCCTGGCCTCAGAATGCAGCCTCTGTAGTCCATGGTAACCTGCGGAGAGGGGGCGGGGCTGAGGGAGGTTGGAACACTGCCCTCACTGAGGGAGTGAGTGTGGCCAAATCTGCTGTGACTGAACAAAGGGCAGGGGAGCAGGGGGCCCAGGGCAGGGCCCTCAGAGCCCGGCAGGCCCAGTGGAGTGTCACAAGCTTTTAGGCCCAGGCCAAAGGGCGCCTTCTTTGTCTGCACAGCTGCCCAAACTCTCACCTTTCCACTCAGGCCGCCCTCTTACTTGAAGTGTGTGTGGAACGTGTCCTCGCAGTACACCACGCTGCACAGCTAAGCATAGGTCTGGGCATCGTAGCTTCCTGCCAGGTGACCGAAATTTGCAGGCAGATTGGTCCCTGGGACACACGCGGAGAGGCTCCTGCCCGGGTCACAGGCCGCCCACTGCCCCTGCCCCAGATCGGGGGCCGCAAAGCATCCCTGTCTGATTCCCCTTCCTCTAGATGGAGTATTGGACCAACACTTGTAGAAAACGGGGTCCTTGCGGGCCACTCATTGGAGGGACACAAATAAATCTTTGCCCTCTCTCTGCTGAAACTTACGAGCATTCACACCTAAGCCTCTTACAAGGTCAGCTGTTTAGCTAAACATGAGCTCATGATCTAAATTTACACAGTAATGAAGAAAGCAGCTACAAGGGGAGACAATCAGCCAAAACCATCAATACCAGAATTAGATTCCCAAGGCCATCCATCAGATGTAGGAATAATCGGGTGCAAGGCAGAAAATATACATAAAACTGGAACTGAAACAAGGCACAAGGATGTTTTCAAAGACTGGTAGGATCTCTAAAACATTTTTCAAGGACATGTCATTGATAAAGCTAAATACTCCAAGGTTGTGTAATACAACAGATTAATCATTGAGAAGAGTGAAATTATGCTGTTTTGAAAACTATGGCAGGTCAGATTTTCTGCCTAATTATATAAGAAGATTTCTCTAAAAAATACACATTATTTCAAAGACTTATTGGCTGTGAAATAAGTTAAGGGTATTTCAAATGGCTTGTCTGCAAAGAAAGGTGAGATGTAGGGAATCACAGAAAGTCGAGGGGAAAATAGGTCAATATATACATTGCTGTATGGTGAACTAAGCCATAGGCCAGCAACAATGGAGAGGACCTGACCCTTAGACACGTACAAGTAAGCTGGAATCTTCAAAAGTTCAAATCTTTATAAGTAAAAAGATTTATTAAAATCAATAACCAAGTGTTTTAATTGACATCAGAAGATGAAAACAATAAACCCTGAGAACATAGAGAAAAGATAAATAAAGATATGAGCAGAACTTAATACAACAGAAAACGTATAAAATTCAGGTGATTTAGTAAGTCCAAAGAATCTTCTTTGAAAAGATTTAAAAGACACACTTTGATTAAGGAAAACCAAAACATAAGTAAAGAATGTACAGAAAGAGTCAGGACAATGTTAGAGCAGAGAATATATGAAATGCCAGTAAATTTGAACATTTCTGTAAAGTGGACCATTTCCTAGCTCCTAAAGTTTACCAACACTGACACAAGAGGAAATCATTTAAGGTCATCATGTCTGCCCTTGGCATTCTCGGAACGCCCTGGCCTCAGAATGCAGCCTCTGTAGTCCATGGTAACCTGCGGAGAGGGGGCGGGGCTGAGGGAGGTTGGAACACTGCCCTCACTGAGGGAGTGAGTGTGGCCAAATCTGCTGTGACTGAACAAAGGGCAGGGGAGCAGGGGGCCCAGGGCAGGGCCCTCAGAGCCCGGCAGGCCCAGTGGGAGTCACAAGCTTTTAGGCCCAGGCCAAAGGGCGCCTTCTTTGTCTGCACAGCTGCCCAAACTCTCACCTTTCCACTCAGGCCGCCCTCTTACTTGAAGTGTGTGTGGAACGTGTCCGCGCAGTATACCGCGCTGCAAAGATAAGCATAGGTCTGGGCATCGTAGCTTCCTGCCAGGTGACCGAAGTTTGCAGGCAGATGGGTCCCTGGGACACACGCGGAGAGGCTCCTGCCCGGGTCACAGGCCGCCCACTGCCCCTGCCCCTCATCGGGGGACGCAAAGCAGCCCTGTCTGAGTCCCCTGCCTCTAGAGGGAGTATTGGACCAACACTTGTAGAAAACGGGGTCCTTGCGGGCCACTCATTGGAGGGACACAAATAAATCTTTGCCGACTTTCTGCTGAAACTTACGAGCGTTCACACCTAAGCCTCTTACAAGGTCAGCTGTTTAGCTAAACATGAGCTCATGATCTAAATTTTCACAATATTGAAGAAAGCAGCTACAAGGGGAGACAATCAGCCAAAACCATCAATACCAGAATTAGATTCCCAAGGCCATCCATCAGATGTAGGAATAATCGGGTGCAAGGCAGAAAATATACATAAAACTGGAACTGAAACAAGGCACAAGGATGTTTTCAAAGACTGGTAGGATCTCTAAAACATTTTTCAAGGACATGTCATTAATAAAGCTAAATACTCCAAGGTTGTGTAATACAACAGATTAATCATTGAGAAGAGTGAAATTATGCTGTTTTGAAAACTATGGCAGGTCAGATTTTCTGCCTAATTTTATAAGAAGATTTCTCTAAAAAATACACATTATTTCAAAGACTTATTGGCTGTGAAATAAGTTAAGGGTATTTCAAATGGCTTGTCTGCAAAGAAAGGTGAGATGTCGGGAATCACAGAAAGTCGAGGGGAAAATAGGTCAATATATACATTGCTGTATGGTGAACTAAGCCTTAGGCCAGCAACAATGGAGAGGACCTGACCCTTCGACACGTACAATTAAGCCGGAATCTTCAAAAGTTCAAATCTTTATAAGTAAAAAGATTTATTAAAATGAATAACCAAGTGTTTTAATTGACATCAGAAGATGAAAACAATAAACCCTGAGAACATAGAGAAAAGATAAATAAAGATATGAGCAGAACTTTATACAACAGAAAACGTATAAAATTCAGGTGATTTAGTAAGTCCAAAGAATCTTCTTTGAAAAGATTTAAAAGACACACTTTGATTAAGGAAAACCAAAACATAAGTAAAGAATATACAGAAAGAGTCAGGACAATGTTAGAGCAGAGAATATATCAAATGCCTGTAAATTGGAACATTTCTGTAAAGTGGACCATTTCCTAGCTCCTAAAGTTTACCAACACTGACACAAGAGGAAATCATTTAAGGTCATCTTGTCTGCCCTTGGCATTCTCGGAACACCCTGGCCTCAGAATGCAGCCTCTGTAGTCCATGGTAACCTGCGGAGAGGGGGCGGGGCTGAGGGAGGTTGGAACACTGCCCTCACTGAGGGAGTGGGTGTGGCCATCTCTGCTGTGACTGAACAAAGGGCAGGGGAGCAGGGGGCCCAGGGCAGGGCCCTCAGAGCCCGGCAGGCCCAGTGGAGTGTCACAAGCTTTTAGGCCCAGGCCAAAGGGCGCCTTCTTTGTCTGCACAGCTGCCCAAACTCTCACCTTTCCACTCAGGCCGCCCTCTTACTTGAAGTGTGTGTGGAACGTGTCCGCGCAGTACACCGCTCTGCACAGCTAAGCATAGGTCTGGGCATCGTAGCTTCCTGCCAGGTGACCGAAGTTCGCAGGCAGATGGGTCCCTGGGACACACGCGGAGAGGCTCCAGCCCGGGTCACAGGCCGCCCACTGCCACTGCCCCAGATCGGGGGACGCAAAGCAGCCCTGTCTGAGTCCCCTGCCTCTAGAGGGAGTATTGGACCAACACTTGTAGAAAACGGGGTCCTTGCGGGCCACTCATTGGAGGGACACAAATAAATCTTTGCCGACTCTCTGCTGAAACTTACGAGCATTCACACCTAAGCCTCTTACAAGGTCAGCTGTTTAGCTAAACATGAGCTCATGATCTAAATTTACACAGTAATGAAGAAAGCAGCTACAAGGGGAGACAATCAGCCAAAACCATCAATACCAGAATTAGATTCCCAAGGCCATCCATCAGATGTAGGAATAATCGGGTGCAAGGCAGAAAATATACATAAAACTGGAACTGAAACAAGGCACAAGGATGTTTTCAAAGACTGGTAGGATCTCTAAAACATTTTTCAAGGACATGTCATTGATAAAGCTAAATACTCCAAGGTTGTGTAATACAACAGATTAATCATTGAGAAGAGTGAAATTATGCTGTTTTGAAAACTATGGCAGGTCAGATTTTCTGCCTAATTATATAAGAAGATTTCTCTAAAAAATACACATTATTTCAAAGACTTATTGGCTGTGAAATAAGTTAAGGGTATTTCAAATGGCTTGTCTGCAAAGAAAGGTGAGATGTATGGAATCACAGAAACTCGAGGGGAAAATAGGTCAATATATACATTGCTGTATGGTGAACTAAGCCTTAGGCCAGCAACAATGGAGAGGACCTGACCCTTAGACACGTACAAGTAAGCTGGAATCTTCAAAAGTTCAAATCTTTATAAGTAAAAAGATTTATTAAAATCAATAACTAAGTGTTTTAATTGACATCAGAAGATGAAAACAATAAACCCTGAAAACATAGAAAAAAGATAAATAAAGATATGAGCAGAACTTAATACAACAGAACACGTATAAAATTCAGGTGATTTAGTAAGTCCAAAGAATCTTCTTTGAAAAGATTTAAAAGACACACTTTGATTAAGGAAAACCAAAACATAAGTAAAGAATATACAGAAAGAGTCATGACAATGTTAGAGCAGACAATATATGAAATGCCAGTAAATTTGAACATTTCTGTCAAGTGGACCATTTCCTAGCTCCTAAAGTTTACCAACACTGACACAAGAGGAAATCATTTAAGGTCATCATGTCTGCCCTTGGCATTCTCGGAACGCCCTGGCCTCAGAATGCAGCCTCTGTAGACCATGGTAACCTGCGGAGAGGGGGCGGGGCTGAGGGAGGTTGGAACACTGCCCTCACTGAGGGAGTGAGTGTGGCCATCTCTGCTGTGACTGAACAAAGGGCAGGGGAGCAGGGGGCCCAGGGCAGGGCCCTCAGAGCCCGGCAGGGCCAGTGGAGTGTCACAAGCTTTTAGGCCCAGGCCAAAGGGCGCCTTCTTTGTCTGCACAGCTGCCCAAACTCTCACCTTTCCACTCAGGCCGCCCTCTTACTTGAAGTGTGTGTGGAACGTGTCCGCGCAGTACACCACGCTGCACAGCTAAGCATAGGTCTGGGCATCGTAGCTTCCTGCCAGGTGACCGAAGTTCGCAGGCAGATGGGTCCCTGGGACACACGCGGAGAGGCTCCTGCCCGGGTCACAAGCCGCCCACTGCCCCTGCCCCAGATCGGGGGACGCAAACCAGCCCTGTCTGAGTCCCCTGCCTCTAGAGGGAGTATTGGACCAACACTTGTAAAAAACGGGGTCCTTGCGGGCCACTCATTGGAGGGACACATATAAATCTTTGCCGACTCTCTGCTGAAACTTACGAGCGTTCACACCTAAGCCTCTTACAAGGTCAGCTGTTTAGCTAAACATGAGCTCATGATCTAAATTTACACAATAATGAAGAAAGCAGGTACAAGGGGAGACAATCAGCCAAAACCATCAATACCAGAATTAGATTCCCAAGGCCATCCATCAGATGTAGGAATAATCGGGTGCAAGGCAGAAAATATACATAAAACTGGAACTGAAACAAGGCACAAGGATGTTTTCAAAGACTGGTAGGATCTCTAAAACATTTTTCAAGGACATGTCATTGATAAAGCTAAATACTCCAAGGTTGTGTAATACAACAGATTAATCATTGAGAAGAGTGAAATTATGCTGTTTTGAAAACTATGGCAGGTCAGATTTTCTGCCTAATTATATAAGAAGATTTCTCTAAAAAATACACATTATTTCAAAGACTTATTGGCTGTGAAATAAGTTAAGGGTATTTCAAATGGCTTGTCTGCAAAGAAAGGTGAGATGTAGGGAATCACAGAAAGTCGAGGGAAAAATAGGTCAATATATACATTGCTGTATGGTGAACTAAGCCTTAGGCCAGCAACAATGGAGAGGACCTGACCCTTAGACACGTACAAGTAAGCTGGAATCTTCAAAAGTTCAAATCTTTATAAGTAAAAAGATTTATTAAAATGAATAACCAAGTGTTTTAATTGACATCAGAAGATGAAAACAATAAACCCTGAGAACACAGAAAAAAGATAAATAAAGATATGAGCAGAACTTAATACAACAGAAAACGTATAAAATTCAGGTGATTTAGTAAGTCCAAAGAATCTTCTTTGAAAAGATTTAAAAGACACTCTTTGATTAAGGAAAACCAAAACATAAGTAAAGAATATACAGAAAGAGTCAGGACAATGTTAGAGCAGAGAATATATGAAATGCCAGTAAATTTGAACATTTCTGTAAAGTGGACCATTTCCTAGCTCCTAAAGTTTACCAACACTGACACAAGAGGAAATCATTTAAGGTCATCATGTCTGCCCTTGGCATTCTCGGAACACCCTGGCCTCAGAATGCAGCCTCTGTAGTCCATGGTAACCTGTGGAGAGGGGGCGGGGCTGAGGGAGGTGGGAACACTGCCCTCATTGATGGAGTGGGTGTGGCCATCTCTGCTGTGACTGAACAAAGGGCAGGGGAGCAGGGGGCCCAGGGCAGGGCCCTCAGAGCCCGGCAGGCCCAGTGGAGTGTCACAAGCTTTTAGGCCCAGGCCAAAGGGCGCCTTCTTTGTCTGCACAGCTGCCCAAACTCTGACCTTTCCACTCAGGCCGCCCTCTTACTTGAAGTGTGTGTGGAATGTGTCCACGCAGTACACCGCGCTGCAGAGCTAAGCATAGGTCTGGGCATAGTAGCTTCCTGCCAGTTGAACGAGGTTCGCAGGCAGATGGATACCTGGGACACACGGGGAGAGGCTCCAGCCCTGGTCACAGGCCGCCCACTGCCCCTGCCCCAGATCGGGGGCCGCAAAGCGGCCCTGTCTGATTACCCTGACTCTAGAGGGAGTATTGGACCAACACTTGTAGAAAACGGGGTACTTGCTGGCCACTCATTGGAGGGACACAAATAAATCTTTGCCGACTCTCTGTTGAAACATACGAGCGTTCACACCTAAGCCTCTTACAAGGTCAGCTGTTTAGCTAAACATGAGCTCATGATCTAAATTTACACAGTAATGAAGAAAGCAGCTACAAGGGGAGACAATCAGCCAAAACCATCAATACCAGAATTAGATTCCCAAGGCCATCCATCAGATGTAGGAATAATCGGGTGCAAGGCAGAAAATATACATAAAACTGGAACTGAAACAAGGCACAAGGATGTTTTCAAAGACTGGTAGGATCTCTAAAACATTTTTCAAGGACATGTCATTGATAAAGCTAAATACTCCAAGGTTGTGTAATACAACAGATTAATCATTGAGAAGAGTGAAATTATGCTGTTTTGAAAACTATGGCAGGTCAGATTTTCTGCCTAATTATATAAGAAGATTTCTCTAAAAAATACACATTATTTCAAAGACTTATTGGCTGTGAAATAAGTTAAGGGTATTTCAAATGGCTTGTCTGCAAAGAAAGGTGAGATGTAGGGAATCACAGAAAGTCGAGGGGAAAATAGGTCAATATATACATTGCTGTATGGTGAACTAAGCCTTAGGCCAGCAACAATGGAGAGGACCTGACCCTTAGACACGTACAAGTAAGCTGGAATCTTCAAAAGTTCAAATCTTTATAAGTAAAAAGATTTATTAAAATGAATAACCAAGTGTTTTAATTGACATCAGAAGATGAAAACAATAAACCCTGAGAACATAGAGAAAAGATAAATAAAGATATGAGCAGAACTTAATACAACAGAAAACGTATAAAATTGAGGTGATTTAGTAAGTCCAAAGAATCTTCTTTGAAAAGAATTAAAAGACACACTTTGATTAAGGAAAACCAAAACATAAGTAAAGAATATACAGAAAGAGTCAGGACAATGTTAGAGCAGAGAATATATGAAATGCCAGTAAATTTGAACATTTCAGGAAAGTGGACCATTTCCTAGCTCCTAAAGTTTACCAACACTGACACAAGAGGAAATCATTTAAGGTCATCATGTCTGCCCTTGGCATTCTCGGAACACCCTGGCCTCAGAATGCAGCCTCTGTAGTCCATGGTAACCTGCGGAGAGGGGGCGGGGCTGAGGGAGGTTGGAACACTGCCCTCACTGAGGGAGTGAGTGTGGCCATCTCTGCTGTGACTGAACAAAGGGCAGGGGAGCAGGGGGCCCAGGGCAGGGCCCTCAGAGCCCGGCAGGCCCAGTGGAGTGTCACAAGCTTTTAGGCCCAGGCCAAAGGGCGCCTTCTTTGTCTGCACAGCTGCCCAAACTCTCACCTTTCTCTCAGGCCTCCCTCTTACTTGAAGTGTGTGTGGAACGTGTCCGCACAGTACACCGCGCTGCACAGCTAAGCATAGGGCTGGGCATCGTAGCTTCCTGCCAGGTGACCGAAGTTTGCAGGCAGATGGGTCCCTGGGACACACGCGGAGAGGCTCCTGCCCGGGTCACAGGCCGCCCACTGCCCCTGCCCCAGATCGGGGGCCGCAAAGCAGCCCTGTCTGAGTCCCCTGCCTCTAGAGGGAGTATTGGACCAACACTTGTAGAAAACGGGGTCCTTGCGGGCCACTCATTGGAGGGACACAAATAAATCTTTTCCGACTCTCTGCTGAAACTTACGAGCGTTCACACCTAAGCCTCTTTCAAGGTCAGCTGTTTAGCTAAACATGAGCTCATGATCTAAATTTACACAGTAATGAAGAAAGCAGCTACAAGGGGAGACAATCAGCCAAAACCATCAATACCAGAATTAGATTCCCAAGGCCATCCATCAGTTGTAGGAATAATCGGGTACAAGGCAGAAAATATACATAAAACTGGAACTGAAACAAGGCACAAGGATGTTTTCAAAGACTGGTAGGATCTCTAAAACATTTTTCAAGGACATGTCATTGATAAAGCTAAATACTCAAAGGTTGTGTAATACAACAGATTAATCATTCAAAAGAGTGAAATTATGCTGTTTTGAAAACTATGGCAGGTCAGATTTTCTGCCTAATTATATAAGAAGATTTCTCTAAAAAATACACATTATTTCAAAGACTTATTGGCTGTGAAATAAGTTAAGGGTATTTCAAATGGCTTGTCTGCAAAGAAAGGTGAGATGTAGGGAATCACAGAAAGTCGAGGGGAAAATAGGTCAATATATACATTGCTGTATGGTGAACTAAGCCTTAGGCCAGCAACAATGGAGAGGACCTGACCCTTAGACACGTACAAGTAAGCTGGAATCTTCAAAAGTTCAAATCTTTATAAGTAAAAAGATTTATTAAAATCAATAACCAAGTGTTTTAATTGACATCAGAAGATGAAAACAATAAACCCTGAGAACATAGAAAAAAGAAAAATAAAGATATGAGCAGAACTTAATACAACAGAAAACGTATAAAATTCAGGTGATTTAGTAAGGCCAAAGAATCTTCTTTGAAAAGATTTAAAAGACACACTTTGATTAAGGAAAACCAAAACATAAGTAAAGAATATACAGAAAGAGTCAGGACAATGTTAGAGCAGAGAATATATGAAATGCCAGTAAATTTGAACATTTCTGTCAAGTGGACCATTTCCTAGCTCCTAAAGTTTACCAACACTGACACAAGAGGAAATCATTTAAGGTCATCATGTCTGCCCTTGGCATTCTCGGAACGCCCTGGCCTCAGAATGCAGCCTCTGTAGTCCATGGTAACCTGTGGAGAGGGGGCGGGGCTGAGGGAGGTTGGAACACAGCCCTCACTGAGTGAGTGTGTGTGGCCATCTCTGCTGTGACTGAACAAAGGGCAGGGAAGCAGGGGGCCCAGGGCAGGGCCCTCAGAGCCCGGCAGGCCCAGTGGAGTGTCACAAGCTTTTAGGCCCAGGCCAAAGGGCGCCTTCTTTGTCTGCACAGGTGCCCAAACTCTCACCTTTCCACTCAGGCCGCCCTCTTACTTGAAGTGTGTGTGGAACGTGTTCGCACTGTACACCACACTGCACAGCTAAGCATAGGTCTGGGCATCGTAGCTTCCTGCCAGGTGACCGAAGTTTGCAGGCAGATGTGTCCCTGGGACACACGCGGAGAGGCTCCTGCCCGGGTCACAGGCCGCCCACTGCCCCTGCCCCAGATTGGGGGCCTCAAAGCAGCCCTGTCTGAGTCCCCTGCATCTAGAGGGAGTATAGGACCAATACTGGTAAAAAACGGGGTCTTGGCGGGCCACTCATTATAGGGAAACAAATAAATCTTTGCCGACTTTCTGCTGAAACTTACGAGCGTTCACACCTAAGCCTCTTACAAGGTCAGCTCTTTAGCTAAACATGAGCTCATGATCTAAATTTACACAATAATGAAGAAAGCAGCTACAAGGGGAGACAATCAGCCAAAACCATCAATACCAGAATTAGATTCCCAAGGCCATCCGTCAGATGTAGGAATAATCGGGTGCAAGGCCGGAAATATACATAAACCTGGAACTGAAACAAGGCACAAGGATGATTTCAAAGACTGGTAGGATCTCTAAAACATTTTTCAAGGACATGTCATTGATAAAGCTAAATACTCCAAGGTTGTGTAATACAACAGATTAATCATTGAGAAGAATGAAATTATGCTGTTTTGAAAACTATGGCAGGTCAGATTTTCTGCCTACTTATATAAGAAGATTTCTCTAAAAAATACACATTATTTCAAAGACTTATTGGCTGTGAAATAAGTTAAGGGTATTTCAAATGGCTTGTCTGCAAAGAAAGGTGAGATGTAGGGAATCACAGAAAGTCGAGGGGAAAATAGGTCAATATATACATTGCTGTATGGTGAACTAAGCCTTAGGCCAGCAACAATGGAGAGGACCTGACCCTTAGACACGTACAAGTAAGCTGGAATCTTCAAAAGTTCAAATCTTTATAAGTAAAAATATTTATTAAAATGAATAACCAAGTGTTTTAATTGACATCAGAAGATGAAAACAATAAACCCTGAGAACATAGAGAAAAGATAAATAAAGATATGAGCAGAACTTTATACAACAGAAAACGTATAAAATTGAGGTGATTTAGTAAGTCCAAAGAATCTTCTTTGAAAAGATTTAAAAGAAACACTTTGATTAAGGAAAACCAAAACATAAGTAAAGAATATACAGAAAGAGTCAGGACAATGTTAGAGCAGAGAATATATGAAATGCCAGTAAATTTGAACATTTCTGTAAAGTGGACCATTTCCTAGCTCCTAAAGTTTACCAACACTGACACAAGAGGAAATCATTTAAGGTCATCATGTCTGCCCTTGGCATTCTTGGAACGCCCTGGCCTCAGAATGCAGCCTCTGTAGTCCATGGTAACCTGCGGAGAGGGGGCGGGGCTGAGGGAGGTGGGAACACTGCCCTCACTGAGGGAGTGGGTGTGGCCATCTCTGCTGTGACTGAACAAAGGGCAGGGGAGCAAGCGGCCCAGGGCACGGCCCTCAGAGCCCGGCAGGTCCAGTGGGGTGTCACAAGCATTTAGGCCCAGGCCAATGTGCGCCTTCTTTGTTGCACAGCTGCCCAAACTCTCACCTTTCCACTCAGGCCGCCCTCTTACTTGAAGTGTGTGTGGAATGTGTCCACGCAGTACACCGCGCTGCACAGCTAAGCATACTTCTGGGCATCGTAGCTTCCTGCCAGGTGACCGAGGTTCGCAGGCAGATGGGTACCTAGGACACACGCGGAGAGGCTCTAGCCCTGGTCACAGGCCGCCCACAGCCCCTGCCCCAGATCGGGGTCCGCAAAGCGGCCCTGTCTGAGTCCCCTGCCTCTAGAGGGAGTATTGGACCAACACTTGTAGAAAACGGGGTCCTTGCGGGCCACTCATTGCAGGGACACAAATAAATCTTTGCCGACTTTATGCTGAAACTTACGAGCGTTCACACCTAAGCCTCTTACAAGGTCAGCTGTTTAGCTAAACATGAGCTCATGATCTAAATTTACACAATAATGAAGAAAGCAGCTACAAGGGGAGACAATCAGCCAAAACCATCAATACCAGAATTAGATTCCCAAGGCCATCCATCAGATGTAGGAATAATCGGGTGCAAGGCAAAAAATATACATAAAACTGGAACTGAAACAAGGCACAAGGATGTTTTCAAAGAGTGGTAGGATCTCTAAAACATTTTTCAAGGACATGTCTTGATAAAGCTAAATACTCCAAGGTTGTGTAATACAACAGATTAATCATTGAGAAGAGTGAAATTATGCTGTTTTGAAAACTATGGCAGGTCAGATTTTCTGCCTAATTATATAAGAAGATTTCTCTAAAAAATACACATTATTTCAAAGACTTATTGGTTGTGAAATAAGTTAAGGGTATTTCAATGGCTTGTCTGCAAAGAAAGGTGAGATGTAGGGAATCACAGAAAGTCGAGGGGAAAATAGGTCAATATATACATTGCTGTATGGTGAACTAAGCCTTAGGCCAGCAACAATGGAGAGGACCTGACCCTTAGACACGTACAAGTAAGCTGGAATCTTCAAAAGTTCAAATCTTTATAAGTAAAAAGATTTATTAAAATGAATAACCAAGTGTTTTAATTGACATCAGAAGATGAAAACAATAAACCCTGAGAACATAGAGAAAAGATAAATAAAGATATGAGCAGAACTTAATACAACAGAAAACGTATAAAATTGAGGTGATTTAGTAAGTCCAAAGAATCTTCTTTGAAAAGATTTAAAAGACACACTTTGATTAAGGAAAACCAAAACATAAGTAAAGAATATACAGAAAGAGTCAGGACAATGTTAGAGCAGAGAATATATGAAATGCCAGTAAATTTGAACATTTCTGTCAAGTGGACCATTTCCTAGCTCCTAAAGTTTACCAACACTGACACAAGAGGAAATCATTTAAGGTCATCATGTCTGCCCTTGGCATTCTCGGAACGCCCTGGCCTCAGAATGCAGCCTCTGTAGTCCATGGTAAACTGCGGAGAGGGGGCGGGGCTGAGGGAGGTTGGAACACTGCCCTCACTGAGGGAGTGGGTGTGGCCATCTCTGCTGTGACTGAACAAAGGGCAGGGGAGCAGGGGGCCCAGGGCAGGGCCCTCAGAGCCCGGCAGGCCCAGTGGAGTGTCACAAGCTTTTAGGCCCAGGCCACAAGCCGCCATCTTTGTCTGCACAGCTGCCCAAAATCTCACATTTCCACTCAGGCCTCCCTCTTACTTGAAGTGTGTGTGGAACGTGTCCATGCAGTACACCACGCTGCACAGCTAAGCATAGGTCTGGGCATCGTAGCTTCCTGCCAGGTGACCGAAGTTCGCAGGCAGATGGGTCCCTGAGACACACGCCGAGAGGCTCCTGCCCGGGTCACAGGCCGCCCACTGCCCCTGCCCCAGATCGGGGGCTGCAAAGCAGCCCTGTCTGAGTCCCCTGCCTCTAGAGGGAGTATTGGACCAACACTTGTAGAAAACGGGGTCCTTGCGGGCCACTCATTGGAGGGACACAAATAAATCTTTGCCGACTCTCTGCTGAAACTTACGAGTGTTCACACCTAAGCCTCTTACAAGGGCAGCTCTTTGGCTAAACATGAGCTCATGATCTAAATTTACACAATAATGAAGAAAGCAGCTACAAGGGGAGACAATCAGCCAAAACCATCAATACCAGAATTAGATTCCCAAGGCCATCCATCAGATGTAGGAATAATCGGGTGCAAGGCAGCAAATATACATAAAACTGAAACTGAAACAAGGCACAAGGATGATTTCAAAGACTGGTAGGATCTCTAAAACATTTTTCAAGGACATGTCATTGATAAAGCTAAATACTCCAAGGTTGTGTAATACAACAGATTAATCATTGAGAAGAGTGAAATTATGCTCTTTTGAAAACTATGGCAGGTCAGATTTTCTGCCTAATTCTATAAGAAGATTTCTCTAAAAAATACACATTATTTCAAAGACTTATTGGCTGTGAAATAAGTTAAGGGTATTTCAAATGGCTTGTCTGCAAAGAAAGGTGAGATGTAGGGAATCACAGAAAGTCGAGGGGAAAATAGGTCAATATATACATTGCTGTATGGTGAACTAAGCCTTAGGCCAGCAACAATGGAGAGGACCTGACCCTTAGACACGTACAAGTAAGCTGGAATCTTCAAAAGTGCAAATCTTTATAAGTTAAAAGATTTATTAAAATCAATAACCAAGTGTTTTAATTGATATCAGAAGATGAAAACAATAAACCCTGAGAACATAGAGAAAAGATAAATAAAGATATGAGCAGAACTTAACACAACAGAAAACGTATAAAATTGAGGTGATTTAGTAAGTCCAAAGAATCTTCTTTGAAAAGATTTAAAAGACACACTTTGATTAAGGAAAACCAAAACATAAGTAAAGAATATACAGAAAGAGTCAGGACAATGTTAGAGCAGAGAATATATGAAATGCCAGTAAATTTGAACATTTCTGTCAAGTGGACCATTTCCTAGCTCCTAAAGTTTACCAACACTGACACAAGAGGAAATCATTTAAGGTCATCATGTCTGCCCTTGGCATTCTCGGAACACCCTGGCCTCAGAATGCAGCCTCTGAAGTCCATGGTAACCTGCGGAGAGGGGGCGGGGCTGAGGGAGGTTGGAACACTGCCCTCACTGAGGGACTGGGTGTGGCCATCTCTGCTGTGACTGAACAAAGGGCAGGGGAGCAGGGGCCCCAGGGCAGGGCCCTCAGAGCCTGGCAGGCCCTGTGGAGTCTCACAAGCTTTTAGGCCCAGGCCATAGGGCGCCTTCTTTGTCTGCATAGCTGCCCAAATTCTCACCTTTCCACTCAGGCCGCCCTCTTACTTGAAGTGTGTGTGGAATGTGTCCACGCAGTACACCGCGCTGCACAGCTAAGCATAGGTCTGGGCATCATAGCTTCCTGCCAGGTGACCGAGGTTCGCAGGCAGATGGGTACCTGGGACACACGCGGAGAGGCTCTAGCCCTGGTCACAGGTCGCCCACGGCCCCTGCCCCGGATCGGGGGCCGCAAAGCGGCCCTGTCTGAGTCCCCTGCCTCTAGAGGGAGTATTGGACCAACACTTGTAGAAAACGGGGTCCTTGCGGGCCACTCATTGGAGGGACACAAATAAATCTTTGCCGACTTTCTGCTGAAACTTACGAGCGTTCACACCTAAGCCTCTTACAAGGTCAGCTGTATAGCTAAACATGAGCTCATGATCTAAATTTACACAATAATGAAGAAAGCAGATACAAGGGGAGACAATCAGCCAAAACCATCAATACCAGAATTAGATTCCCAAGGCCATCCATCAGATGTAGGAATAATCGGGTGCAAGGCAGAAAATATACATAAAACTGGAACTGAAACAAGGCACAAGGATGTTTTCAAAGACTGGTAGGATCTCTAAAACATTTTTCAAGGACATGTCATTGATAAAGCTAAATACTCCAAGGTTGTGTAATACAACAGATTAATCATTGAGAAGAGTGAAATTATGCTGTTTTGAAAACTATGGCAGGTCAGATTTTCTGCCTAATTATATAAGAAGATTTCTCTAAAAAATACACATTATTTCAAAGACTTATTGGCTGTGAAATAAGTTAAGGGTATTTCAAATGGCTTGTCTGCAAAGAAAGGTGAGATGTAGGGAATCACAGAAAGTCGAGGGGAAAATAGGTCAATATATACATTGCTGTATGGTGAACTAAGCCTTAAGCCAGCAACAATGGAGAGGACCTGACCCTTAGACACGTACAAGTAAGCTGGAATCTTCAAAAGTTCAAATCTTTATAAGTAAAAAGATTTATTAAAATCAATAACCAAGTGTTTTAATTGACATCAGAAGATGAAAACAATAAACCCTGAGAACATAGAGAAAAGATAAATAAAGATATGAGCAGAACTTAATACAACAGAAAACGTATAAAATTCAGGTGATTTAGTAAGTCCAAAGAATCTTCTTTGAAAAGATTTAAAAGACACACTTTGATTAAGGAAAACCAAAACATAAGTAAAGAATATACAGAAAGAGTCAGGACAATGTTAGAGCAGAGAATATATGAAATGCCAGTAAATTTGAACATTTCTGTCAAGTGGACCATTTCCTAGCTCCTAAAGTTTACCAACACTGACACAAGAGGAAATCATTTAAGGTCATCATGTCTGCCCTTGGCATTCTCGGAACACCCTGGCCTCAGAATGCAGCCTCTGAAGTCCATGGTAACCTGCGGAGAGGGGGCGGGGCTGAGGGAGGTTGGAACACTGCCCTCACTGAGGGACTGGGTGTGGCCATCTCTGCTGTGACTGAACAAAGGGCAGGGGAGCAGGGGGCCCAGGGCAGGGCCCTCAGAGCCTGGCAGGCCCAGTGGAGTCTCACAAGCTTTTAGGCCCAGGCCAAAGGGGGCCTTCTTTGTCTGCATAGCTGCCCAAACTCTCACCTTTCCACTCAGGCCGCCCTCTTATTTGAAGTGTGTGTGGAACGTGTCCGCGCAGTACACCACGCTGCACAGCTAAGCATAGGTCTGGGCATCGTAGCTTCCTGCCAGGTGACCGAAGTTTGCAGGCAGATGGGTCCCTGGGACACACGCGGAGAGGCTCCTGCCCGGGTCACAGGCCGCCCACTGCCCCTGCCCCAGATCGGGGGCCGCAAGCCAGCCCTGTCTGAGTCCCCTGCCTCTAGAGGGAGTATTGGACCAACACTTGTAGAAAACGGGGTCCTTGCGGGCCACTCATTGGAGGGACACAAATAAATCTTTGCCGACTCTCTGCTGAAACTTACGAGCGTTCACACCTAAGCCTCTTTCAAGGTCAGCTGTTTAGCTAAACATGAGCTCATGATCTAAATTTACACAGTAATGAAGAAAGCAGCTACAAGCGGAGACAATCAGCCAAAACCATCAATACCAGAATTAGATTCCCAAGGCCATCCATCAGATGTAGGAATAATCGGGTGCAAGGCAGAAAATATACATAAAACTGGAACTGAAACAAGGCACAAGGATGTTTTCAAAGACTGGTAGGTTCTCTAAAACATTTTTCAAGGACATGTCATTGATAAAGCTAAATACTCCAAGGTTGTGTAATACAACAGATTAATCATTGAGAAGAGTGAAATTATGCTGTTTTGAAAACTATGGCAGGTCAGATTTTCTGCCTAATTATATAAGAAGATTTCTCTAAAAAATACACATTATTTCAAAGACTTATTGGCTGTGAAATAAGTTAAGGGTATTTCAAATGGCTTGTCTGCAAAGAAAGGTGAGATGTAGGGAATCACAGAAAGTCGAGGGGAAAATAGGTCAATATATACATTGCTGTATGGTGAACTAAGCCTTAGGCCAGCAACAATGGAGAGGACCTGACCCTTAGACACGTACAAGTAAGCCGGAATCTTCAAAAGTTCAAATCTTTATAAGTAAAAAGATTTATTAAAATGAATATCCAAGTGTTTTAATTGACATCAGAAGATGAAAACAATAAACCCTGAGAACATAGAAAAAAGAAAAATAAAGATATGAGCAGAACTTAATACAACAGAAAACGGATAAAATTCAGGTGATTTAGTAAGTCCAAGGAATCTTCTTTGAAAAGATTTAAAAGACACACTTTGATTAAGGAAAACCAAAACATAAGTAAAGAATATACAGAAAGAGTCAGGACAATGTTAGAGCAGAGAATATATGAAATGCCAGTAAATTTGAACATTTCTGTAAATCGGACCATTTCCTAACTCCTAAAGTTTACCAACACTGACACAAGAGGAACTCATTTAAGTTCATCATGTCTGCCCTTGGCATTCTCGGAACGCCCTGGCCTCAGAATACAGCTTCTGTACTCCATGGTATCCTGCGGAGAGGGGGCGGGGCTGAGGGAGGTTGGAACACTGCCCTCACTGAGGGAGTGGGTGTGGCCATCTCTGCTGTGACTGAACAAAGGGCAGGGGAGCAGGGGGCCCAGGGCAGTGCCCTCAGAGCCCGGCAGGCCCAGTGGAGTGTCACAAGATTTTAGGCCCAGGCCAAAGGGCACCTTCTTTGTCTGCACAGCTGCCCAAACTCTCACCTTTCCACTCAGGCCGCCCTCTTACTTGAAGTGTGTGTGGAACGTGTCCGTGCAGTATACCGCGCTGCACAGCTAAGCATAGTTCTGGGCATCGTAGCTTCCTGCCAGGTGACCGAAGTTCGCAGGCAGATGGGTCCCTGGGACACACGCGGAGAGGCTCCTGCCCGGGTCACAGGCCGCCCACTGCCCCTGACACAGATCGGGGGCCTCAAAACAGCCCTGTCTGAGTCCCCTGCCTCTAGAGGGAGTATTGGACCAACACTTGTAGGAAACGGGGTCCTTGCGGGCCAATCATTGGAGGGACACAAATAAATCTTTGCCGACTTTCTGCTGAAACTTATGAGCGTTCACACCTAAGCCTCTTACAAGGTCAGCTGTTTAGCTAAACATGAGCTCATGATCTAAATTTACACAATATTGAAGAAAGCAGCTACAAGCGGAGACAATCAGCCAAAACCATCAATACCAGAATTAGATTCCCAAGGCCATCCATCAGATGTAGGAATAATCGGGTGCAAGGCAGAAAATATACATAAAACTGGAACTGAAACAAGGCACAAGGATGTTTTCAAAGACTGGTAGGATCTCTAAAACATTTTTCAAGGACATGTCATTGATAAAGCTAAATACTCCAAGGTTGTGTAATACAACAGATTAATCATTGAGAAGAGTGAAATTATGCTGTTTTGAAAACTATGGCAGGTCAGATTTTCTGCCTAATTATAGAAGAAGATTTCTCTAAAATATACACATTATTTCAAAGTCTTATTGGCTGTGAAATAAGTTAAGGGTATTTCAAATGGCTTGTCTGCAAAGAAAGGTGAGATGTAGGGAATCACAGAAAGTCGAGGGGAAAATAGCTCAATATATACATTGCTGTATGGTGAACTAAGCCTTAGGCCAGCAACAATGGAGAGGACCTGACCCTTAGACACGTACAAGTAAGCTGGAATCTTCAAAAGTTCAAATCTTTATAAATACAAAGGTTTATTAAAATGAATAATCAAGTGTTTTAATTGACATCAGAAGATGAAAACAATAAACCCTGAGAACATAGAGAAAAGATAAATAAAGATATGAGCAAAACTTAATACAACAGAAAACATATAAAATTCACGTGATTTAGTAAGTCCAAAGAATTTTCTTTGAAAAGATTTAAAAGACACACTTTGATTAAGGAAAACCAAAACATAAGTAAAGAATATACAGAAAGAGTCAGGACAATGTTAGAGCAGAGAATATATGAAATGCCAGTAAATTTGAACATTTCTGTCAAGTGGACCATTTCCTAGCTCCAAAAGTTTACCAACACTGACACAAGAGGAAATCATTTAAGGTCATCATGTCTGCCCTTGGCATTCTTGGAACGCCCTGGCCTCAGAATGCAGCCTCTGTAGTCCATGGTAACCTGCGGAGAGGGGGCGGGGCTGAGGGAGGTGGGAACACAGCCCTCACTGAGGGAGTGGGTGTGGCCATCTGTGCTGTGACTGAACAAATGGCAGGGGAGCAGGGGGCCCAGGGCAGGGCCCTCAGAGCCCGGCAGGCCCAGTGGAGTGTCACAAGTTTTTAGGCCCAGGCCATAGGGCGCCTTCTTTGTCTGCACAGCTGCCCAAACTCTCACCTTTCCACTCAGGCCGCCCTCTTACTTGAAGTGTGTGTGCAACGTGTCCGCGCAGTACACCACGCTGCACAGCTAAGCATAGGTCTGGGCATCGTAGCTTCCTGCCAGGTGACCGAAGTTCGCAGGCAGATGAGTCCCTGGGACATACGCGGAGAGGCTCCTGCCCGGGTCACAGGCCGCCCAATGACCCTGCCCCAGATCGGGGGCCGCAAAGCAGCCC
Organism: Mesoplodon mirus; assembly: GCF_964341445.2. Taxonomy (NCBI): domain Eukaryota; kingdom Metazoa; phylum Chordata; class Mammalia; order Artiodactyla; family Ziphiidae; genus Mesoplodon; species Mesoplodon mirus. Next base: position 156,231,523 of record NC_138976.1, on the reverse strand, counting down.
TGTCTGTGTCCCCTGCCTCTAGAGGGAGTATTGGACCAACACTTGTAGAAAACGGCGTCCTTGCGGGCCACTCATTGGAGGGACACAAATAAATCTTTTCCGACTCTCTGCTGAAACTTACGAGCGTTCACACCTAAGCCTCTTACAAGGTCAGCTGTTTAGCTAAACATAAGCTCATGATCTAAGTTTACAGAATAATGAAGAAAGCAGCTACAAGGGGAGACAATCAGCCAAAACCATCAATACCAGAATTAAATTCCCAAGGCCATCCATCAGATGTAGGAATAATCGGGTGCAAGGCAGAAAATATACATAAAACTGGAACTGAAACATGGCACAAGGATGTTTTCAAAGACTGGTAGGTTCTCTAAAACATTTTTCAAGGACATGTCATTGATAAAGCTAAATACTCCAAGGTTGTGTAATACAACAGATTAATCATTGAGAAGAGTGAAATTATGCTGTTTTGAAAACTATGGCAGGTCAGATTTTCTGCCTAATTATATAAGAAGATTTCTCTAAAAAATACACATTATTTCAAAGACTTATTGGCTGTGAAATATGTTAAGGGTATTTCAAATGGCTTGTCTGCAAAGAAAGGTGAGATGTAGGGAATCACAGAAAGTCGAGGGGAAAATAGGTCAATATATACATTGCTGTATGTTGAACTAAGCCTTAGGACAGCAACAATGGAGAGGACCTGACCCTTAGACACGTACAAGTAAGCTGGCATCTTCAAAAGTTCAAATCTTTATAAGTAAAAAGATTTATTAAAATGAATAACCAAGTATTTTAATTGACATCAGAAGATGAAAACAATAAACCCTGAGAACATAGAAAAAAGAAAAATAAAGATATGAGCAGAACTTAATACAACAAAAAACGTATAAAATTCAGGTGATTTAGTAAGTCCAAGGAATCTTCTTTGAAAAGATTTAAAAGACACACTTTGATTAAGGAAAACCAAAACATAAGTAAAGAATATACAGAAAGAGTCAGGACAATGTTAGAGCAGAGAATATATGAAATGCCAGTAAATTTGAACATTTCTGTAAATCGGACCATTTCCTAACTCCTAAAGTTTACCAACACTGACACAAGAGGAACTCATTTAAGGTCATCATGTCTGCCCTTGGCATTCTCGGAACGCCCTGGACTCAGAATACAGCTTCTGTACTCCATGGTATCCTGCGGAGAGGGGGCGGGGCTGAGGGAGGTTGGAACACTGCCCTCACTGAGGGAGTGGGTGTGGCCATCTCTGCTGTGACTGAACAAAGGGCAGGGGAGCAGGGGGCCCAGGGCAGTGCCCTCAGAGCCCGGCAGGCCCAGTGGAGTGTCACAAGATTTTAGGCCCAGGCCAAAGGGCACCTTCTTTGTCTGCACAGCTGCCCAAACTCTCACCTTTCCACTCAGGCCGCCCTCTTACTTGAAGTGTGTGTGGAACGTGTCCGTGCAGTATACCGCACTGCACAGCTAAGCATAGTTCTGGGCATCGTAGCTTCCTGCCAGGTGACCGAAGTTCGCAGGCAGATGGGTCCCTGGGACACACGCGGAGAGGCTCCTGCCCGGGTCACAGGCCGCCCACTGCCCCTGACCCAGATCGGGGGCCTCAAAACAGCCCTGTCTGAGTCCCCTGCCTCTAGAGGGAGTATTGGACCAACACTTGTAGGAAACGGGGTCCTTGCGGGCCAATCATTGGAGGGACACAAATAAATCTTTGCCGACTTTCTGCTGAAACTTACGAGCGTTCACACCTAAGCCTCTTACAAGGTCAGCTGTTTAGCTAAACATGAGCTCATGATCTAAATTTACACAATATTGAAGAAAGCAGCTACAAGGGGAGACAATCAGCCAAAACCATCAATACCAGAATTAGATTCCCAAGGCCATCCATCAGATGTAGGAATAATCGGGTGCAAGGCAGAAAATATACATAAAACTGGAACTGAAACAAGGCACAAGGATGTTTTCAAAGACTGGTAGGATCTCTAAAACATTTTTCAAGGACATGTCATTGATAAAGCTAAATACTCCAAGGTTGTGTAATACAACAGATTAATCATTGAGAAGAGTGAAATTATGCTGTTTTGAAAACTATGGCAGGTCAGATTTTCTGCCTAATTATAGAAGAAGATTTCTCTAAAATATACACATTATTTCAAAGTCTTATTGGCTGTGAAATAAGTTAAGGGTATTTCAAATGGCTTGTCTGCAAAGAAAGGTGAGATGTAGGGAATCACAGAAAGTCGAGGGGAAAATAGCTCAATATATACATTGCTGTATGGTGAACTAAGCCTTAGGCCAGCAACAATGGAGAGGACCTGACCCTTAGACACGTACAAGTAAGCTGGAATCTTCAAAAGTTCAAATCTTTATAAGTACAAAGATTTATTAAAATGAATAACCAAGTGTTTTAATTGACATCAGAAGATGAAAACAATAAACCCTGAGAACATAGAGAAAAGATAAATAAAGATATGAGCACAACTTAATACAACAGAAAACGTATAAAATTCAGGTGATTTAGTAAGTCCAAAGAATTTTCTTTGAAAAGATTTAAAAGACACACTTTGATTAAGGAAAACCAAAACATAAGTAAAGAATATACAGAAAGAGTCAGGACAATGTTAGAGCAGAGAATATATGAAATGCCAGTAAATTTGAACATTTCTGTCAAGTGGACCATTTCCTAGCTCCTAAAGTTTACCAACACTGACACAAGAGGAAATCATTTAAGGTCATCATGTCTGCCCTTGGCATTCTCGGAACGCCCTGGCCTCAGAATGCAGCCTCTGTAGTCCATGGTAACCTGCGGAGAGGGGACGGGGCTGAGGAAGGTTGGAACACTGCCCTCACTGAGCGAGTGGGTGTGGCCATCTCTGCTGTGACTGAACGAAGTGCAGGGGAGCATGGGGCCCAGGGCAGGGCCCTCAGAACCAGGAAGGCCCAGTGGAGTGTCACAACTATTTAGGCCCAGGCCAAAGGGCGCCTTCTTTGTCTGCACAGCTGCACAAACTCTCACCTTTCCACTCAGGCCGCCCTCTTACTTGAAGTGTGTGTGGAACGTGTCCGCGCAGTACACCGCGCTGCACAGCTAAGCATAGGTCTGGGCATCGTAGCTTCCTGCCAGGTGACCGAAGTTCGCAGGCAGATGGGTCCCTGGGACACATGCGGAGGGGCTCCTGCCCGGGTCACAGGCCGCCCACTGACCCTGCCCCAGATCGGGGGCCGCAAAGCAGCCCTGTCTGAGTCCCCTGCCTCTAGAGGGATTATTGGACCAACACTTGTAGAAAACGGGGTCCTTGCGGGCCACTCATTGGAGGGACACAAATAAATCTTTGCCGACTCTCTGCTGAAACTTACGAGCGTTCACACCTAAGCCTCTTACAAGGTCAGCTATTTAGCTAAACATGAGCTCATGAACTAAATTTACAGAATAATGAAGAAAGCAGCTACAAGGGGAGACAATCAGCCAAAACCATCAATACCAGAATTAGATTCCCAAGGCCATCCATCAGATGAAGGAATAATCGGGTGCAAGGCAGAAAATATACATAAAACTGGAACTGAAACAACGCACAAGGATGTTTTCAAAGACTGGTAGGATCTCTAAAACATTTTTCAAGGACATGTCATTGATAAAGCTAAATACTCCAAGGTTGTGTAATACAACAGATTAATCATTGAGAAGAGTGAAATTATGCTGTTTTGAAAACTATGGCAGGTCAGATTTTCTGCCTAATTATAGAAGAAGATTTCTCTAAAAAATACACATTATTTCAAAGACTTATTGGCTGTGAAATAAGTTAAGGGTATTTCAAATGGCTTGTCTGCAAAGAAAGGTGAGATGTAGGGAATCACAGAAAGTCGAGGGGAAAATAGGTCAATATATACATTGCTGTATGGTGAACTAAGCCTTAGGCCAGCAACAATGGAGAGGACGTTACCCTTAGACACGTACAAGTAAGCTGGAATCTTCAAAATTTCAAATCTTTATAAGTAAAAAGATTTATTAAAATGAATAACCAAGTGTTTTAATTGACATCAGAAGATGAAAACAATAAACACTGAGAACATAGAAAAAAGATAAATAAAGATATGAGCACAACTTAATACAACAGAAAACGTATAAAATTCAGGTGATTTAGTAAGTCCAAAGAATCTTCTTTGAAAAGTTTTAAAAGACACACTTTGATTAAGGAAAACCAAAACATAAGTAAAGAATATACAGAAAGAGTCAGGACAATGTTAGAGCAGAGAATATATGAAATGCAGGTAAATTTGAACATTTCTGTCAAGTGGACCATTTCCTAGCTCCTAAAGTTTACCAACACTGACACAAGACGAAATCATATAAGGTCATCTTGTCTGCCCTTGGCATTCATGGAACGCCCTGGCCTCAGAATGCAGCCTCTGTATTCCATGGTAACCTGCGGAGAGGGGGCGGGGCTGAGGGAGGTTGGAACACTGCCCTCACTGAGGGAGTGGGTGTGGCCATCTCTGCTGTGACTGAACAAAGGGCAGGGGAGCAGGGGGCCCAGGGCAGGGCACTCAGAGCCCGGCAGGCCCAGTGGAGTGTCACAAGCTTTTAGGCCCAGGCCCCAGGGCGCCTTCTTTGTCTGCACAGCTGCCCAAACTCTCAACTTTCCACTCAGGCCGCCCTCTTACTTGATGGGTTGTGGAACGTGTCCGTGCAGTATACCGCACTGCACAGGTAAGCATAAGTCTGGGCATCGTAGCTTCCTGCCAGGTGACCGAAGTTCGCAGGCAGATGGGTCCCTGGGACACACGTGGAGAGGCTCCTGCCCGGACCACAGGCCGCCCACTGCCCCTGACCCAGATCGGGGGCCGCAAAGCAGCCCTGTCTGAGTCCCCTGCCTCTAGAGGGAGTATTGGACCAACACTTGTAGAAAACGGGGTCCTTGCGGGCCACTCATTGGAGGGACACAAATAAATCTTTGCTGACTTTTTGCTGAAACTTACGAGCGTTCACACCTAAGCCTCTTACAAGGTCAGCTGTTTAGCTAAACATGAGCTCATGATCTAAATTCACACAATATTGAAGAAAGCAGCTACAACGGGAGATAATCAGCCAAAACCATCAATACCAGAATTAGATTCCCAAGGCCATCCATCAGATGTGGGAATAATCGGGTGCAAGGCAGAAAATATACATAAAACTGGAACTGAAACAAGGCACAAGGATGTTTTCAAAGACTGGTAGGATCTCTAAAACATTTTTCAAGGACATGTCATTGATAAAGCTAAATACTCCAAGGTTGTGTAATACAACAGATTAATCATTGAGAAGAGTGAAATTATGCTGTTTTGAAAACTATGGCAGGTCAGATTTTCTGCCTAATTATAAAAGAAGATTTCTCTAAAAAATACACATTATTTCAAAGACTTATTGGCTGCGAAATAAGTTAAGGGTATTTCAAATGGCTTGTCTGCAAAGAAAGGTGAGATGTAGGGAATCACAGAAAGTCGAGGGGAAAATAGGTCAATATATACATTGCTGTATGGTGAACTAATTCTTAGGCCAGCAACAATGGAGAGGACCTGACCCTTAGACACGTACAAGTAAGCTGGAATCTTCAAAAGTTCAAATCTTTATAAGTACAAAGATTTATTAAAATGAATAACCAAGTGTTTTAATTGACATCAGAAGATGAAAACAATAAACCCTGAGAACATAGAAAAAAGATAAATAAAGATATGAGCAGAAATTAATACAACAGAAAACGTATAAAATTGAGGTGATTTAGTAAGTCCAAAGAATCTACTTTGAAAAGATTTAAAAGACACACTTTGATTAAGGAAAACCAAAACATAAGTAAAGAATATACAGAAAGAGTCAGGACAATGTTAGAGCAGAGAATATATGAAATGCCAGTAAATTTGAACATTTCTGTCAAGTGGACCATTTCCTAGCTCCTAAATTTTACCAACACTGACACAAGAGGAAATCATTTAAGGTCATGATGTCTGCCCTTGGCATTCTCGGAACGCCCTGGCCTCAGAATGCAGCCTCTGTAGTCCATGGTAACCTGCGGAGAGGGGGCGGGGCTGAGGGAGGTTGGAACACTGCCCTCACTGAGGGAGTGGGTGTGGCCATCTCTGCTGTGACTGAACAAAGGGCAGGGGAGCAGGGGGCCCAGGGCAGGGCCCTCAGAGCCCGGCAGGCCCAGTGGAGTGTCACAAGATTTTAGGCCCAGGCCAAAGGGCGCCTTCTTTGTCTGCACAGCTGCCCAAACTCTCACCTTTCCACTCAGGCCGCCCTCTTACTTGAAGTGTGTGTGGAACGTGTCCGCGCAGTACACCGCGCTGCACAGCTAAGCATAGTTCTGGACATCGTAGCTTCCTGCCAGGTGACCGAAGTTCGCAGGCTGATGGGTCCCTGGGACACATGTGGAGAGGCTCCTGCCCGGGTCACAGGCCGCCCCCTGCCCCTGCCCCAGATCGGGGGCTACAAAGCAGCCCTGTCTGAGTCCCCTGCCTCTAGAGGGAGTATTGGAACAACACTTGTAGAAAACGGGGTCCTTGCGGGCCACTCGTTGGAGGGACACAAATAAATCTTTGCTGACTTTCTGCTGAATCTTACGAGCGTTCACACCTAAGCCTCTTACAAGGTCAGCTGTTTATCTAAACATGAGCTCATGATCTAGATTTACACAATAATGAAGAAAGCAGCTACAAGGGGAGACAATCAGCCAAAACCATCAATACCTGAAATAGATTCCCAAGGCCATCCATCAGATGAAGGAATAATCGGGTGCAAGGCAGAAAATATACATAAAACTGGAACTGAAACAAGGCACAAGGATGTTTTCAAAGACTGGTAGGATCTCTAAAACATTTTTCAAGGACATGTCATTGATAAAGCTAAATACTCCAAGGTTGTGTAATACAACAGATTAATCATTGAGAAGAGTGAAATTATGCTGTTTTGAAAACTATGGCAGGTCAGATTTTCTGCCTAATTATATTAGAAGATTTCTCTAAAAAATACACATTATTTCAAAGCCTTATTGGCTGTGAAATAAGTTAAGGGTATTTCAAATGGCTTGTCTGCAAAGAAAGGTGAGATGTAGGGAATCACAGAAATTCGAGGGGAAAATAGGTCAATATATACATTGCTGTATGGTGAACTAAGCCTTAGGCCAGCAACAATGGAGAGGACCTGACGCTTAGACACGTACAAGTAAGCTGGAATCTTCAAAAGTTCAAATCTTTATAAGTAAAAAGATTTATTAAAATGAATAACCAAGTGTTTTAATTGACATCAGAAGATGAAAACAATAAACCCTGAGAACATAGAAAAAAGATAAAGATATGAGCACAACTTAATACAACAGAAAACATATAAAATTCAGGTGATTTAGTAAGTCCAAAGAATCTTCTTTGAAAAGATTTAAAAGACACACTTTGATTAAGGAGAACCAAAACATAAGTAAAGAATGTACAGAAAGAGTCAGGACAATGTTAGAGCAGAGAATATATGAAATGCCAGTAAATTTGAACATTTCTGTCAAGTGGACCATTTCCTAGCTCCTAAAGTTTACCAACACTGACACAAGAGGAAATCATTTAAGGTCATCATGTCTGCCCTTGGCATTCTCGGAACGCCCTGGCCTCAGAATGCAGCCTCTGTAGTCCATGGTAACCTGCAGAGAGGGGGCGGGGCTGAGGGAGGTTGGAACACTGCCCTCACTGAGGGAGTGGGTGTGGCCATCTCTGCTGTGACTGAACAAAGGTCAGGGGAGCAGGGTGCCCAGGGCAGGGCCCTCAGAGCCCGGCAGGCCCAGTGGAGTGTCACAAGTTTTTAGGCCCAGGCCAAAGGGCGCCTTCTTTTTCTGCACAGCTGCCCAAACTCTCTCCTTTCCACTCAGGCCGCCCGCTTACTTGAAGTGTGTGTGGAACGTGTCCGCGCAGCACACCACGCTGCACAGCTAAGCATAGTTCTGGGCATCATAGCTTCCTGCCAGGTGACCGAAGTTCGCAGGCAGATGGGTCCCTGGGACACACGCGGAGGGTCTCCTGCCCGGGTCACAGGCCGCCCACTGCCCCTGCCCCAGATCGGGGGCCGCAAAGCAGCCCTGTCTGAGTCCCGTGCCTCTAGAGGGAGTATTGGACCAACACTTGTAGAAAACGGGGTCCTTGCGGGCCACTCATTGGAGGGACACAAATAAATCTTTGCCGACTTTCTGCTGAAACTTACGAGCGTTCACACCTAAGCCTCTTACAAGGTCAGCTGTTTAGGTAAACATGAGCTCATGATCTAAATTTACACAATAATGAAGAAAGCAGCTACAAGGGGAGACAATCAGCCAAAACCATCAATACCAGAATTAGATTCCCAAGGCCATCCATCAGATGTAGGAATAATCGGGTGCAAAGCAGAAAATATACATAAAACTGGAACAGAAACAAGGCACAAGGATGTTTTCAAAGACTGGTAGGATCTCTAAAACATTTTTCAAGGACATGTCATTGATAAAGCTAAATACTCCAAAGTTGTGTAATACAACAGATTAATCATTGAGAAGAGTGAAATTATGCTGTTTTGAAAACTATGGCAGGTCAGATTTTCTGCCTAATTCTATAAGAAGATTTCTCTAAAAAATACACATTATTTCAAAGACTTATTGGCTGTGAAATAAGTTAAGGGTGTTTCAAATGGCTTGTCTGCAAAGAAAGGTGAGATGTAGGGAATCACAGAAAGTCGAGGGGAAAATAGGTCAATATATACATTGCTGTATGGTGAACTAAGCCTTAGGCCAGCAACAATGGAGAGGACCTGACCCTTAGACACGTACAAGTAAGCTGGAATCTTCAAAAGTTCAAATCTTTATAAGTAAAAAGATTTATTAAAATGAATAACCAAGTGTTTTAATTGACATCAGAAGATGAAAACAATAAACCCTGAGAACATAGAGAAAAGATAAATAAAGATATGAGCAGAACTTAATACAACAGAAAACGTATAAAATTCAGGTGATTTAGTAAGTCCAAAGAATCTTCTTTGAAAAGATTTAAAAGACACACTTTGATTAAGGAAAACCAAAACATAAGTAAAGAATATACAGAAAGAGTCAGGACAATGTTAGAGCAGAGAATATATGAAATGCCAGTAAATTTGAACATTTCTGTAAAGTGGACCATTTCCTAGCTCCTAAAGTTTACCAACACTGACACAAGAGGAAATCATTTAAGGTCATCATGTCTGCCCTTGGCATTCTCGGAACGCCCTGGCCTCAGAATGCAGCCTCTGTAGTCCATGGTAAGCTGCAGAGAGGGGGCGGGGCTGAGGGAGTTTGGAACACTGCCCTCACTGAGGGAGTGGGTGTGGCCATCTCTGCTGTGACTGAACAAAGGGCAGGGGAGCAGGGGGCCCAGGGCAGGGCCCTCAGAGCCCGGCAGGCCCAGTGGAGTGTCACAAAATTTTTTAGGCCCAGGCCAAAGGGCGCCTTCTTTGTCTGCACAGCTGCCCAAACTCTCACCTTTCCACTCAGGCCGCCCTCTTACTTGAAGTGTGTGTGGAACGTGTCCGCGCAGTATACCGCGCTGCACAGCTAAGCATAGTTCTGGGCATCGTAGCTTCCTGCCAGGTGACCGAACTTCGCAGGCAGTTGGGTCCCAGGGACACACGTGGAGAGGCTCCTGCCCGGGTCACTGGCCGCCCACAGCCCCTGCCCCAGATCGGGGGCCACAAAGCAGCCCTGTCTGAGTCCCATGCCTCTAGAGGGAGTATTGGACCAACACTTGTAGAAAACGGGGTCCTTGCGGGCCACTCATTGGAGGGACACAAATAAATCTTTGCCGACTTTCTGCTGAAACTTACGAGCGTTCACACCTAAGCCTCTTACAAGGTCAGCTGTTTAGCTAAACATGAGATCATGATCTAAATTTACACAATATTGAAGAAAGCAGCTACAAGGGGAGATAATCGGCCAAAACCATCAATACCAGAATTAGATTCCCAAGGCCATCCATCAGATGTAGGAATAATCGGGTGCAAGGCAGAAAATATACATAAAACTGGAACTGAAACAAGGCACAAGGATGTTTTCAAAGACTGGTAGGATCTCTAAAACATTTTTCAAGGACATGTCATTGATAAAGCTAAATACTCCAAGGTTGTGTAATACAACAGATTAATCATTGAGAAGAGTGAAATTATGCTGTTTTGAAAACTATGGCAGGTCAGATTTTCTGCCTAATTCTATAAGAAGATTTCTCTAAAAAATACACATTATTTCAAAGACTTATTGGCTGTGAAATAAGTTAAGGGTATTTCAAATGGCTTGTCTGCAAAGAAAGGTGAGATGTAGGGAATCACAGAAAGTCGAGGGGAAAATAGGTCAATATATACATTGCTGTATGGTGAACTAAGCCTTAGGCCAGCAACAATGGAGAGGACCTGACCCTTAGACACGTACAAGTAAGCTGGAATCTTCAAAAGTTCAAATCTTTATAAGTAAAAAGATTTATTAAAATGAATAACCAAGTGTTTTAATTGACATCAGAAGATGAAAACAATAAATCCTGAGAACATTGAGAAAAGATAAATAAAGATATGAGCAGAACTTAATACAACAGAAAACGTATAAAATTCAGGTGATTTAGTAAGTCCAAAGAATCTTCTTTGAAAAGATTTAAAAGACACACTTTGATTAAGGAGAACCAAAACATAAGTAAAGAATGTACAGAAAGAGTCAGGACAATGTTAGAGCAGAGAATATATGAAATGCCAGTAAATTTGAACATTTCTGTAAAGTGGACCATTTCCTAGCTCCTAAAGTTTACCAACACTGACACAAGAGGAAATCATTTAAGGGCATCATGTCTGCCCTTGGCATTCTCGGAACGCCCTGGCCTCAGAATGCAGCCTCTGTAGTCCATGGTAACCTGCAGAGAGGGGGCGGGGCTGAGGGAGGTTGGAACACTGCCCTCACTGAGGGAGTGGGTGTGGCCATCTCTGCTGTGACTGAACAAAGTTCAGGGTAGCAGGGTGCCCAGGGCAGGGCCCTCAGAGCCCGGCAGGCCCAGTGGAGTGTCACAAGTTTTTAGGCCCAGGCCAAACGGCGCCTTCTTTTTCTGCACAGCTGCCCAAACTCTCACTTTTCCACTCAGGCCGCCCGCTTACTTGAAGTGTGTGTGGAACGTGTCCGCGCAGCACACCACGCGGCACAGCTAAGCATAGTTCTGGGCATCGTAGCTTCCTGCCAGGTGACCGAAGTTCGCAGGCAGATGGGTCCCTGGGACACACGCAGAGGGGCTCCTGCCCGGGTCACAGGCCGCCCACTGCCCCTGCCCCAGATCGGGTGCCGCAAAGCAGCCCTGTCTGAGTCCCGTGCCTCTAGAGGGAGTATTGGACCAACACTTGTAGAAAACGGGGTCCTTGCGGGCCACTCATTGGAGGGACACAAATAAATCTTTGCCGACTTTCTGCTGAAACTTACGAGCGTTCACACCTAAGCCTCTTACAAGGTCAGCTGTTTAGCTAAACATGAGCTCATGATCTAAATTTACACAATATTGAAGAAAGCAGCTACAAGGGGAGACAATCAGCCAAAACCATCAATACCAGAATTAGATTCCCAAGGCCATCCATCAGATGTAGGAATAATCGGGTGCAAGGCAGAAAATATACATAAAACTGGAACTGAAACCAGGCACAAGGATGTTTTCAAAGACTGGTAGGATCTCTAAAACATTTTTCAAGGACATGTCATTGATAAAGCTAAATACTCCAAGGTTGTGTAATACAACAGATTAATCATTGAGAAGAGTGAAATTATGCTGTTTTGAAAACTATGGCAGGTCAGATTTTCTGCCTAATTATATAAGAAGATTTCTCTAAAAAATACACATTATTTCAAAGACTTATTGGCTGTGAAATAAGTTAAGGGTGTTTCAAATGGCTTGTCTGCAAAGAAAGGTGAGATGTAGGGAATCACAGAAAGTCGAGGGGAAAATAGGTCAATATATACATTGCTGTATGGTGAACTAAGCCTTAGGCCAGCAACAATGGAGAGGACCTGACCCTTAGACACGTACAAGTAAGCTGGAATCTTCAAAAGTTCAAATCTTTATAAGTAAGAAGATTTATTAAAATGAATAACCAAGTGTTTTAATTGACATCAGAAGATGAAAACAATAAACCCTGAGAACATAGAGAAAAGATAAATAAAGATATGAGCAGAACTTAATACAACAGAAAACGTATAAAATTCAGGTGATTTAGTAAGTCCAAAGAATCTTCTTTGAAAAGATTTAAAAGACACACTTTGATTAAGGAAAACCAAAACATAAGTAAAGAATATACAGAAAGAGTCAGGACAATGTTAGAGCAGAGAATATATGAAATGCCAGTAAATTTGAACATTTCTGTCAAGTGGACCATTTCCTAGCTCCTAAAGTTTACCAACACTGACACAAGAGGAAATCATTTAAGGTCATCATGTCTGCCCTTGGCATTCTCGGAACGCCCTGGCCTCAGAATGCAGCCTCTGTAGTCCATGGTAAGCTGCAGAGAGGGGGCGGGGCTGAGGGAGTTTGGAACACTGCCCTCACTGAGGGAGTGTGTGTGGCCATCTCTGCTGTGACTGAAAAAAGGGCAGGGGAGCAGGGGGCATAGGGCAGGGCCCTCAGAGCCCGGCAGGCCCAGTGGAGTGTCACAAGTTTTTAGGCCCAGGCCAAAGGGCGCCTTCTTTGTCTGCACAGCTGCCCAAACTCTCACCTTTCCACTCAGGCCGCCCTCTTACTTGAAGTGTGTGTGGAACGTGTCCGCGCAGTACACCGCGCTGCACAGCTAAGCATAGTTCTGGGCATCGTAGCTTCCTGCCAGGTGACCAAACTTCGCAGGCAGTTGGGTCCCAGGGACACACGTGGAGAGGCTCCTGCCCGGGTCACTGGCCGCCCACAGCCCCTGCCCCAGATCGGGGGCCACAAAGCAGCCCTGTCTGAGTCCCATGCCTCTAGAGGGAGTATTGGACCAACACTTGTAGAAAACGGGGTCCTTGCGGGCCACTCATTGGAGGGACACAAATAAATCTTTGCCGACTTTCTGCTGAAACTTACGAGCGTTCACACCTAAGCCTCTTACAAGGTCAGCTGTTTAGCTAAACATGAGATCATGATCTAAATTTACACAATATTGAAGAAAGCAGCTACAAGGGGAGATAATCAGCCAAAACCATCAATACCAGAATTAGATTCCCAAGGCCATCCATCAGATGTAGGAATAATCGGGTGCAAGGCAGAAAATATACATAAAACTGGAACTGAAACAAGGCACAAGGATGTTTTCAAAGACTGGTAGGATCTCTAAAACATTTTTCAAGGACATGACATTGATAAAGCTAAATACTCCAAGGTTGTGTAATACAACAGATTAATCATTGAGAAGAGTGAAATTATGCTGTTTTGAAAACTATGGCAGGTCAGATTTTCTGCCTAATTCTATAAGAAGATTTCTCTAAAAAATACACATTATTTCAAAGACTTATTGGCTGTGAAATAAGTTAAGGGTATTTCAAATGGCTTGTCTGCAAAGAAAGGTGAGATGTAGGGAATCACAGAAAGTCGAGGGGAAAATAGGTCAATATATACATTGCTGTATGGTGAACTAAGCCTTAGGCCAGCAACAATGGAGAGGACGTGACCCTTAGACACGTACAAGTAAGCTGGAATCTTCAAAAGTTCAAATCTTTATAAGTAAAAAGATTTATTAAAATGAATAACCAAGTGTTTTAATTGACATCAGAAGATGAAAACAATAAACCCTGAGAACATAGAGAAAAGATAAATAAAGATATGAGCAGAACTTAATACAACAGAAAACGTATAAAATTCAGGTGATTTAGTAAGTCCAAAGAATTTTCTTTGAAAAGATTTAAAAGACACACTTTGATTAAGGAAAACCAAAACATAAGTAAAGAATATACAGAAAGAGTCAGGACAATGTTAGAGCAGACAATATATGAAATGCCAGTAAATTTGAACATTTCTGTAAAGTGGACCATTTCCTAGCTCCTAAAGTTTACCAACACTGACACAAGAGGAAATCATTTAAGGGCATCATGTCTGCCCTTGGCATTCTCGGAACGCCCTGGCCTCAGAATGCAGCCTCTGTAGTCCATGGTAACCTGCAGAGAGGGGGCGGGGCTGAGGGAGGTTGGAACACTGCCCTCACTGAGGGAGTGGGTGTGGCCATTTCTGCTGTGACTGAACAAAGGGCAGGGAAGCAGGGGGCCCAGGGCAGGGCCCTCAGATCCCAGCAGGCCCAGTGGAGTGTCACAAGATTTTAGGCCCAGGCCAAAGGGCGCCTTCTTTGTCTGCACAGCTGCCCAAAATCTCACCTTTCCACTCAGGCCGCCCTCTTACTTGAAGTGAGTGTGGAACGTGTCCGTGCAGTATACCGCGCTGCACAGCTATGCATAGGTCTGGGCATCGTAGCTTCCTGACAGGTGACCGAAGGTCGCAGGCAGATGGGTCCCTGGGACACACGCGGAGGGGCTCCTGGCCGGGTCACAGGCCGCCCACTGCCCCTGCCCCAGATCGGGGGCCGCAAATCAGCCCTGTCTGAGTCCCCTGCCTCTAGAGGGAGTATTGGACCAACACTTGTAGAAAACGGGGTCCTTGCGGGCCACTCATTTGAGGGACACAAATAAATCTTCGCCGACTTTCTGCTGAAACTTACGAGCGTTCACACCTAAGCCTCTTACAAGGTCAGCTGTTTAGCTAAACATGAGCTCATGATCTAAATTTACACAATATTGAAGAAAGCAGCTACAAGGGGAGACAATCAGCCAAAACCATCAATACCAGAATTAGATTCCCAAGGCCATCCATCAGATGTAGGAATAATCGGGTGCAAGGCAGAAAATATACATAAAACTGGAACTGAAACAAGGCACAAGGATGTTTTCAAAGACTGGTAGGATCTCTAAAACATTTTTCAAGGACATGTCATTGATAAAGCTAAATACTCCAAGGTTGTGTAATACAACAGATTAATCATTGAGAAGAGTGAAATTATGCTGTTTTGAAAACTATGGCAGGTCAGATTTTCTGCCTAATTATATAAGAAGATTTCTCTGAAAAATACACATTATTTCAAAGACTTATTGGCTGTGAAATAAGTTAAGGGTGTTTCAAATGGCTTGTCTGCAAAGAAAGGTGAGATGTAGGGAATCACAGAAAGTCGAGGGGAAAATAGGTCAATATATACATTGCTGTATGGTGAACTAAGCCTTAGGCCAGCAACAATGGAGAGGACCTGACCCTTAGACACGTACAAGTAAGCTGGAATCTTCAAAAGTTCAAATCTTTATAAGTAAAAAGATTTATTAAAATGAATAACCAAGTGTTTTAATTGACATCAGAAGATGAAAACAATAAACCCTGAGAACATAGAGAAAAGATAAATAAAGATATGAGCAGAACTTAATACAACAGAAAACGTATAAAATTCAGGTGATTTAGTAAGTCCAAAGAATCTTCTTTGAAAAGAATTAAAAGACACACTTTGATTAAGGAAAACCAAAACATAAGTAAAGAATATACAGAAAGAGTCAGGACAATGTTAGAGCAGAGAATATATGAAATGCCAGTAAATTTGAACATTTCTGTCAAGTGGACCATTTCCTAGCTCCTAAAGTTTACCAACACTGACACAAGAGGAAATCATTTAAGGTCATCATGTCTGCCCTTGGCATTCTCGGAACGCCCTGGCCTCAGATTGCAGCCTCTGTAGTCCATGGTAACCTGCGGAGAGGGGGCGGGGCTGAGGGAGGTTGGAACACTGCCCTCACTGAGGGAGTGGGTGTGGACATCTCTGCTGTGACTGAACAAAGGGCAGGGGAGCAGGGGGCCCAGGGCAGGGCCCTCAGAGCCCGGCAGGCCCAGTGGAGTGTCACAAGTTTTTAGGCCCAGGCCAAAGGGCGCCTTCTTTGTCTGCACAGCTGCCCAAACTCTCACCTTTCCACTCAGGCCGCCCTCTTACTTGAAGTGTGTGTGGAACGTGTCCGCGCGGTACACCGCGCTGCACAGCTAAGCATAGTTCTGGGCATCGTAGCGTCCTGCAAGGTGACCGAAGTTCGCAGGCAGATGGGCCCCTGGGACACACGCGGAGGGCCTCCTGCCCGGGTCACAGGCCTCCCACTGCCCCTGCCTCTGATCGGGGGTCGCAAAGCAGCCCTCTCTGAGTCCCCTGCCTCTAGAGGGAGTATTGGACCAACACTTGTAGAAAACGGGGTCCTTGCGGGCCACTCGTTGGAGGGACACAAATAAATCTTTGCCGACTTTTTGCTGAAACTTACGAGCGTTCATACCTAAGCCTCTTACAAGGTCAGCTGTTTAGCTAAACATGAGCTCATGATCTAAATTTACACAATAATGAAGAAAGCAGCTACAAGGGGAGACAATCAGCCAAAACCATCAATACCAGAATTAGATTCCCAAGGCCATCCATCAGATGAAGGAATAATCGGGTGCAAGGCAGAAAATATACATAAAACTGGAACTGAAACAAGGCACAAGGATGTTTTCAAAGACTGGTAGGATCTCTAAAACATTTTTCAAGGATATGTCATTGATAAAGCTAAATACTCCAAGGTTGTGTAATACAACAGATTAATCATTGAGAAGAGTGAAATTATGCTGTTTTGAAAACTGTGGCAGGTCAGATTTTCTGCCTAATTATAGAAGAAGATTTCTCTAAAAAATACACATTATTTCAAAGACTTATTGGCTGTGAAATAAGTTAAGGGTATTTCAAATGGCTTGTCTGCAAAGAAAGGTGAGATGTAGGGAATCACAGAAAGTCGAGGGGAAAATACGTCAATATATACATTGCTGTATGGTGAACTAAGCCTTAGGCCAGCAACAATGGAGAGGACCTGACCCTTAGACACGTACAAGTAAGCTGGAATCTTCAAAAGTTCAAATCTTTATAAGTAAAAAGATTTATTAAAATGAATAACCAAGTGTTTTAATTGACATCAGAAGATGAAAACAATAAATCCTGAGAACATTGAGAAAAGATAAATAAAGATATGAGCAGAACTTAATACAACAGAAAACGTATAAAATTCAGGTGATTTAGTAAGTCCAAAGAATCTTCTTTGAAAAGATTTAAAAGACACACTTTGATTAAGGAGAACCAAAACATAAGTAAAGAATGTACAGAAAGAGTCAGGACAATGTTAGAGCAGAGAATATATGAAATGCCAGTAAATTTGAACATTTCTGTCAAGTGGACCATTTCCTAGCTCCTAAAGTTTACCAACACTGACACAAGAGGAAATCATTTAAGGGCATCATGTCTGCCCTTGGCATTCTCGGAACGCCCTGGCCTCAGAATGCAGCCTCTGTAGTCCATGGTAACCTGCAGAGAGGGGGCGGGGCTGAGGGAGGTTGGAACACTGCCCTCACTGAGGGAGTGGGTGTGGCCATCTCTGCTGTGACTGAAAAAAGGGCAGGGGAGCAGGGGGCCCAGGGCAGGGCCCTCAGAGCCCGGCAGGCCCAGTGGAGTGTCACAAGTTTTTAGGCCCAGGCCAAAGGGCGCCTTCTTTGTCTGCACAGCTGCCCAAACTCTCACCTTTCCACTCAGGCCGCCCTCTTACTTGAAGTGTGTGTGGAACGTGTCCGCGCAGTACACCGCGCTGCACAGCTAAGCATAGTTCTGGGCATCGTAGCTTCCTGCCAGGTGACCGAAGTTCGCAGGCAGATGGGTCCCTGGGACACACGCGGAGGGGCTCCTGCCCGGGTCACAGGCCTCCCACTACCCCTGCCTCTGATCGGGGGCCGCAAAGCAGCCCTCTCTGAGTCCCCTGCCTCTAGAGGGAGTATTGGACCAACACTGGTAGAAAACGGGGTCCTTGCGGGCCACTCATTGGAGGGACACAAATAAATCTTTGCCGACTTTTTGCTGAAACTTACGAGCGTTCATACCTAAGCCTCTTACAAGGTCAGCTGTTTAGCTAAACATGAGCTCATGATCTAAATTTACACAATAATGAAGAAAGCAGCTACAAGGGGAGACAATCAGCCAAAACCATCAATACCAGAATTAGATTCCCAAGGCCATCCATCAGATGAAGGAATAATCGGGTGCAAGGCAGAAAATATACATAAAACTGGAACTGAAACAAGGCACAAGGATGTTTTCAAAGACTGGTAGGATCTCTAAAACATTTTTCAAGGACATGTCATTGATAAAGCTAAATACTCCAAGGTTGTGTAATACGACAGATTAATCATTGAGAAGAGTGAAATTATGCTGTTTTGAAAACTATGGCAGGTCAGATTTTCTGCCTAATTATAGAAGAAGATTTCTCTAAAAATACACATTATTTCAAAGACTTATTGGCTGTGAAATAAGTTAAGGGTATTTCAAATGGCTTGTCTGCAAAAAAAGGTGAGATGTAGGGAATCACAGAAAGTCGAGGGGAAAATAGGTCAATATATACATTGCTGTATGGTGAACTAAGCCTTAGGCCAGCAACAATGGAGAGGACCTGACCCTTAGACACGTACAAGTAAGCTGGAATCTTCAAAAGTTCAAATCTTTATAAGTAAAAAGATTTATTAAAATGAATAACCAAGTGTTTTAATTGACATCAGAAGATGAAAACAATAAACCCTGAGAACATTGAGAAAATATAAATAAAGATATGAGCAGAACTTAATACAACAGAAAACGTATAAAATTCAGGTGATTTAGTAAGTCCAAAGAATCTTCTTTGAAAAGATTTAAAAGACACACTTTGATTAAGGAGAACCAAAACATAAGTAAAGAATGTACAGAAAGAGTCAGGACAATGTTAGAGCAGAGAATATATGAAATGCCAGTAAATTTGAACATTTCTGTAAAGTGGACCATTTCCTAGCTCCTAAAGTTTACCAACACTGACACAAGAGGAAATCATTTAAGGTCATCATGTCTGCCCTTGGCATTCTCGGAACGCCCTGGCCTCAGAATGCAGCCTCTGTAGTCCATGGTAAGCTGCAGAGAGGGGGCGGGGCTGAGGGAGTTTGGAACACTGCCCTCACTGAGGGAGTGGGTGTGGCCATCTCTGCTGTGACTGAACAAAGGGCAGGGGAGCAGGGGGCCCAGGGCAGGGCCCTCAGAGCCCGGCAGGCCCAGTGGAGTGTCACAAGTTTTTAGGCCCAGGCCAAAGGGCGCCTTCTTTGTCTGCACAGCTGCCCAAACTCTCACCTTTCCACTCAGGCCGCCCTCTTACTTGAAGTGTGTGTGGAACGTGTCCGCGCAGTACACCGCGCTGCACAGCTAAGCATAGTTCTGGGCATCGTAGCTTCCTGCCAGGTGACCGAAGTTCGCAGGCAGATGGGTCCCAGGGACACACGCGGAGAGGCTCCTGCCCGGGTCACTGGCCGCCCACAGCCCCTGCCCCAGATCGGGGGCCGCAAAGCAGCCCTGTCTGAGTCCCATGCCTCTAGAGGGAGTATTGGACCAACACTTGTAGAAAACGGGGTCCTTGCGGGCCACTCATTGGAGGGACACAAATAAATCTTTGCCGACTTTCTGCTGAAATGTACGAGCGTTCACACCTAAGCCTATTACAAGGTCAGCTGTTTAGCTAAACATGAGTTCATGATCTAAATTTACACAATATTGAAGAAAGCAGCTACAAGGGGAGACAATCAGCCAAAACCATCAATACCAGAATTAGATTCCCAAGGCCATCCATCAGATGTAGGAATAATCGGGTGCAAGGCAGAAAATATACATAAAACTGGAACTGAAACAAGGCACAAGGATGTTTTCAAAGACTGGTAGGATCTCTAAAACATTTTTCAAGGACATGTCATTGATAAAGCTAAATACTCCAAGGTTGTGTAATACAACAGATTAATCATTGAGAAGAGTGAAATTATGCTGTTTTGAAAACTATGGCAGGTCAGATTTTCTGCCTAATTATATAAGAAGATTTCTCTAAAAAATACACATTATTTCAAAGACTTATTGGCTGTGAAATAAGTTAAGGGTATTTCAAATGGCTTGTCTGCAAAGAAAGGTGAGATGTAGGGAATCACAGAAAGTCGAGGGGAAAATAGGTCAATATATACATTGCTGTATGGTGAACTAAGCCTTAGGCCAGCAACAATGGAGAGGACCTGACCCTTAGACACGTACAAGAAAGCTGGAATCTTCAAAAGTTCAAATCTTTATAAGTAAAAAGATTTATTAAAATGAATAACCAAGTGTTTTAATTGACATCAGAAGATGAAAACAATAAACCCTGAGAACATAGAGAAAAGATAAATAAAGATATGAGCAGAACTTAATACAACAGAAAACGTATAAAATTGAGGTGATTTAGTAAGTCCAAAGAATCTTCTTTGAAAAGATTTAAAAGACACACTTTGATTAAGGAAAACCAAAACATAAGTAAAGAATATACAGAAAGAGTCAGGACAATGTTAGAGCAGAGAATATATGAAATGCCAGTAAATTTGAACATTTCTGTTAAGTGGACCATTTCCTAGCTCCTAAAGTTTACCAACACTGGCACAAGAGGAAATCATTTAAGGTCATCATGTCTGCCCTTGGCATTCTCGGAATGCCCTGGACTCAGAATGCAGCCTCTGTAGTCCATGGTAACCTGCGGAGAGGGGGCGGGGCTGAGGGAGGTTGGAACACTTCCCTCACTGAGGGAGTGGGTGTGGCCATCTCTGCTGTGACTGATCAAAGGGCAGGGGAGCAGGGGGACCAAGGCAGGGCCCTCAGAGCCCGGCAGGTCCAGTGGAGTGTCACAAGTTTTTAGGCCCAGGCCAAAGGGCGCCTTCTTTGTCTGCACAGCTGCCCAAACTCTCACCTTTCCACTCAGGCCACCCTCTTACTTGAAGTGTGTGTGGAACGTGTCTGTGCAGTATACCGCGCTGCACAGCTATGCATAGGTCTGAGCATCGTAGCTTCCTGCCAGGTGACCGAAGTTCGCAGGCAGATGGGTCCCTGGGACACACGCGGTGGGGCTCCTGCCCGGGTCACAGGCCGCCCAATGACCCTGCTCCAGATCGGGGACCGCAAATCAGCCCTGTCTGAGTCCCCTGCCTCTAGAGGGAGTATTGGACCAACACTTGTAGAAAACGGGGTCCTTGCGGGCCACTCATTGGAGGGACACAACTAAATCTTTGCCGACTTTCTGCTGAAACTTACGAGCGTTCACACCTAAGCCTCTTACAAGGTCAGCTGATTAGCTAAACATGAGCTCATGATCTAAATTTACACAATATTGAAGAAAGCAGCTACAAGGGGAGACAATCAGCCAAAACCATCAATACCAGAATTAGATGCCCAAGGCCATCCATCAGATGTAGGAATAATCGGGTTCAAGGCAGAAAATATACATAAAACTGGAACTGAAACAAGGCACAAGGATGTTTTCAAAGACTGGTAGGATCTCTAAAATATTTTTCAAGGACATGTCATTGATAAAGCTAAATACTCCAAGGTTGTGTAATACAACAGATTAATCATTAGGAAGAGTGAAATTATGCTGTTTTGAAAACTATGGCAGGTCAGATTTTCTGCCTAATTATATAAGAAGATTTCTCTAAAAAATACACATTATTTCAAAGACTTATTGGCTGTGAAATAAGTTAAGGGTATTTCAAATGGCTTGTCTGCAAAGAAAGGTGAGATGTAGGGAATCACAGAAAGTCGAGGGGAAAATAGGTCAATATATACATTGCTGTATGGTGAACTAAGCCTTAGGCCAGCAACAATGGAGAGGACCTGACCCTTAGACACGTACCAGTAAGCTGGAATCTTCAAAAGTTCAAATATTTATAAGTAAAAAGATTTATTAAAATGAATAACCAAGTGTTTTAATTGACATCAGAAGATGAAAACAATAAACCCTGAGAACATAGAGAAAAGATAAATAAAGATATGAGCAGAACTTAATACAACAGAAAACGTATAAAATTCAGGTGATTTAGTAAGTCCAAAGAATCTTCTTTAAAATGATTTAAAAGACACACTTTGATTAAGGAAAACCAAAACATAAGTAAAGAATATACAGAAAGAGTCAGGACAATGTTAGAGCAGAGAATATATGAAATGCCAGTAAATTTGAACATTTCTGTCAAGTGGACCATTTCCTAGCTCCTAAAGTTTACCAACACTGACACAAGAGGAAATCATTTAAGGTCATCATGTCTGCCCTTGGCATTCTCGGAACGCCCTGGCCTCAGAATGCAGCCTCTGTAGTCCATGGTAACCTGTGGAGAGGGGGCGGGGCTGAGGGAGGTTGGAACACTGCCCTCACTGAGGGAGTGGGTGTGGCCATCTCTGCTGTGACTGAACAAAGGGCAGGGGAGCAGGGGGCCGAGGGCAGGGCCCTCAGAGCCCGGCAGGCCCAGTGGAGTGTCACAAGTTTTTAGGCCCAGGCCAAAGGGCGCCTTCTTTGTCTGCACAGCTGCCCAAACTCTCACCTTTCCACTCAGGCCGCCCTCTTACTTGAAGTGTGTGTGGAACGTGTCCGCGCAGTACACCGCGCTGCACAGCTAAGCATAGTTCTGGGCATCGTAGCTTCCTGCCAGGTGACCGAATTTCGCAGGCAGTTGGGTCCCAGGGAAACACGCGGAGAGGCTCCTGCCCGGGTCACTGGCCACCCACTGACCCTACCCCAGATCGGGGGCCGCAAAGCAGCCCTGTCTGAGTCCCCTGCCTCTAGAGGGAGTATTGGACCAACACTTGTAGAAAACGGGGTCCTTGCGGGCCACTCATTGGAGGGACACAAATAAATCTTTGCCGACTTTCTGCTGAAACTTACGAGCGTTCACACCTAAGCCTCTTACAAGGTCAGCTGTTTAGCTAAACATGAGCTCATGATCTAAATTTACACAATATTGAAGAAAGCAGCTACAAGGGGAGACAATCAGCCAAAACCATCAATACCAGAATTAGATTCCCAAGGCCATCCATCAGATGTAGGAATAATCGGGTGCAAGGCAGAAAATATACATAAAACTGGAACAGAAACAAGGCACAAGGATGTTTTCAAAGACTGGTAGGATCTCTAAAACATTTTTCAAGGACATGTCATTGATAAAGCTAAATACTCCAAGGTTGTGTAATACAACAGATTAATCATTGAGAAGAGTGAAATTATGCTGTTTTGAAAACTATGGCAGGTCAGATTTTCTGCCTAATTATATAAGAAGATTTCTCTAAAAAATACACATTATTTCAAAGACTTATTGGCTGTGAAATGAGTTAAGGGTATTTCAAATGGCTTGTCTGCAAAGAAAGGTGAGATGTAGGGAATCAGAGAAAGTCGAGGGGAAAATAGGTCAATATATACATTGCTGTATGGTGAACTAAGCCTTAGGCCAGCAACAATGGAGAGGACCTGACCCTCAGACACGTACAAGTAAGCTGGAATCTTCAAAAGTTCAAATCTTTATAAGTAAAAAGATTTATTAAAATGAATAACCAAGTGTTTTAATTGACATCAGAAGATGAAAACAATAAACCCTGAGAACATAGAGAAAAGATAAATAAAGATATGAGCAGAACTTAATACAACAGAAAACGTATAAAATTCAGGTGATTTAGTAAGTCCAAAGAATCTTCTTTGAAAAGATTTAAAAGACACACTTTGATTAAGGAAAACCAAAACATAAGTAAAGAATATACAGAAAGAGTCAGGACAATGTTAGAGCAGAGAATATATGAAATGCCAGTAAATTTGAACATTTCTGTCAAGTGGACCTTTTCCTAGCTCCTAAAGTTTACCAACACTGACACAAGAGGAAATCATTTAAGGTCATGATGTCTGCCCTTGGCATTCTCGGAACGACCTGGCCTCAGAATGCAGCCTCTGTAGTCCATGGTAACCTGCGGAGAGGGTGCGGGGCTGAGGGAGGTTGGAACACTGCCCTCACTGAGGGAGTGTGTGTGGCCATCTCTGCTGTGACTGAACAAAGGGCAGGGGAGCAGGGGGCCCAGGGCAGGGCCCTCAGAGCCCGGCAGGCCCAGTGGAGTGTCACAAGCTTTTAGGCCCAGGCCAAAGAGTGCCTTCTTTGTCTGCACAGCTGCCCAAACTCTCAACTTTCCACTCAGGCCACCCTCTTACTTGAAGTGTGTGTGGAACGTGTCCGCGCAGTATACCGCGCTGCACAGCTAAGTATAGGTCTGGGCATCGTAGCTTCCTGCCATGTGACCGAAGTTCGAAGGCAGATGGGTCCCTGGGACACGCGCGGAGAGGCTCCGGCGCGGGTCACAGGCTGCCCACGGCCCCTGCCCCAGATCGGAGGCCGCAAAGCAGCCCTGTCTGAGTCCCCTGCCTCTAGAGGGAGTATTGGACCAAAACTTGTAGAAAACGGGGTCCTTGCGGGCCACTCATTGGAGGGACACAAATAAATCTTTGCCGACTTTCTGCTGAAACTTACGAGCGTTCACACCTAAGCCTCTTACAAGGTCAGCTGTTTAGCTAAACATGAGCTCATGATCTAAATTTACACAATATTGAAGAAAGCAGCTACAAGGGGAGACAATCAGCCAAAACCATCAATACCAGAATTAGATTCCCAAGGCCATCCATCAGATGTAGGAATAATCGGGTGCAAGGCAGAAAATATACATAAAACTGGAACTGAAACAAGGCACAATGATGTTTTCAAAGACTGGTAGGATCTCTAAAACATTTTTCAAGGACATGTCATTGATAAAGCTAAATACTCCAAGGTTGTGTAATACAACAGATTAATCATTGAGAAGAGTGAAATTATGCTGTTTTGAAAACTATGGCAGGTCAGATTTTCTGCCTAATTATATAAGAAGATTTCTCTAAAAAATACACATTATTTCAAAGACTTATTGGCTGTGAAATAAGTTAAGGGTATTTCAAATGGCTTGTCTGCAAAGAAAGGTGAGATGTAGGGAATCACAGAAAGTCGAGGGGAAAATAGGTCAATATATACATTGCTGTATGGTGAACTAAGCCTTAGGCCAGCAACAATGGAGAGGACCTGACCCTCAGACACGTACAAGTAAGCTGGAATCTTCAAAAGTTCAAATCTTTATAAGTAAAAAGATTTATTAAAATGAATAACCAAGTGTTTTAATTGACATCAGAAGATGAAAACAATAAACCCTGAGAACATAGAGAAAAGATAAATAAAGATATGAGCAGAACTTAATACAACAGAAAACGTATAAAATTCAGGTGATTTAGTAAGTCCAAAGAATCTTCTTTGAAAAGATTTAAAAGACACACTTTTATTAAGGAAAACCAAAACATAAGTAAAGAATATACAGAAAGAGTCAGGACAATGTTAGAGCAGAGAATATATGAAATGCCAGTAAATTTGAACATTTCTGTCAAGTGGACCATTTCCTAGCTCCTAAAGTTTACCAACACTGACACAAGAGGAAATCATTTAAGGTCATGATGTCTGCCCTTGGCATACTCGGAACGCCCTGGCCTCAGAATGCAGCCTCTGTTGTCCATGGTAACCTGCGGAGAGGGGGCGGGGATGAGGGAGGTTGGAACACTGCCCTCACTGAGGGAGTGGGTGTGGCCATCTCTGCTGTGACTGAACAAAGGGCAGGGGAGCAGGGGGCCCAGGGCAGGGCCCTCAGAGCCCGGCAGGCCCAGTGGAGTGTCACAAGCTTTTAGGCCCAGGCCAAAGGGCGCCTACTTTGTCTGCACAGCTGCCCAAATTCTCACCTTTCCACTCAGGCCGCCCTCTTACTTGAAGTCTGTGTGGAACGTGTCCGCGCAGTATACCGCGCTGCACAGCTAAGCATAGGTCTGGGCTTCGTAGCTTCCTGCCAGGTGACCGAAGTTCGCAGGCAGATGGGTCTCTGGGACACACGCGGAGAGGCTCCTGCCCGGGTCACAGGCCGCCCACTGCCCCTGCCCCAGATCGGGAGCCGCAAAGCAGCCCTGTCTGAGTCACCTGCCTCTAGAGGGAGTATTGGACCAACACTTGTAGAAAACGGGGTCCTTGCGGGCCACTCATTAGAAGGACACAAATAAATCTTTGCCGACTTTCTGCTGAAACTTACGAGCGTTCACACCTAAGCCTTTTACAAGGTCAGCTGTTTAGCTAAACATGAGCTCATGATCTAAATTTACACAATAATGAAGAAAGCAGCTACAAGGGGAGACAATCAGCCAAAACCATCAATACCAGAATTAGATTCCCAAGGCCATCCATCAGATGTAGGAATAATCGGGTGCAAGGCAGAAAATATACATAAAACTGGAACTGAAACAAGGCACAAGGATGTTGTAGAAGACTGCTAGGATCTCTAAAACATTTTTCAAGGACATGTCATTGATAAAGCTAAATACTCCAAGGTTGTGTAATACAACAGATTAATCATTGAGAAGAGTGAAATTATGCTGTTTTGAAAACTATGGCAGGTCAGATTTTCTGCCTAATTATATAAGAAGATTTCTCTAAAAAATACACATTATTTCAAAGACTTATTGGCTGTGAAATAAGTTTAGGGTATTTCAAATGGCTTGTCTGCATAGAAAGGTGAGATGTAGGGAATCACAGAAAGTCGAGGGGAAAATAGGTCAATATATACATTGCTGTATGGTGAACTAAGCCTTAGGCCAGCAACAATGGAGAGGACCTGACCCTTAGACACGTACAAGTAAGCTGGAATCTTCAAAAGTTCAAATCTTTATAAGTAAAAAGATTTATTAAAATCAATAACCAAGTGTTTTAATTGACATCAGAAGATGAAAACAATAAACCCTGAGAACATAGAGAAAAGATAAATAAAGATATGAGCAGAACTTAATACAACAGAAAACGTATAAAATTGAGGTGATTTAGTAAGTCCAAAGAATCTTCTTTGAAAAGATTTAAAAGACACACTTTGATTAAGGAAAACCAAAACATAAGTAAAGAATATACAGAAAGAGTCAGGACAATGTTAGAGCAGAGAATATATGAAATGCCAGTAAATTTGAACATTTCTGTAAAGTGGACCATTTCCTAGCTCCTAAAGTTTACCAACACTGACACAAGAGGAAATCATTTAAGGTCATCATGTCTGCCCTTGGCATTCTCGGAACGCCCTGGCCTCAGAATGCAGCCTCTGTGGTCCATGGTAACCTGCGGAGAGGGGCCGGGGCTGAGGGATGTTGGAACACTGCCCTCACTGAGGGAGTGGGTGTGGCCATCTCTGCTGTGACTGAACAAAGGGCAGGGGAGCAGGGGGCCCAGGGCAGGGCCCTCAGAGCCCGGCAGGCCCAGTGGAGTGTCACAAGTTTTTAGGCCAAGGCCAAAGGGCGCCTTCTTTGTCTGCACAGCTGCCCAAACTCTCACCTTTCCACTCAGGCCGCCCTCTTACTTGAAGTGTGTGTGGAACCTGTCCGCGCAGTATACCGCGCTGCACAGCTAAGCATAGTCCTGGGCTTCGTAGCTTCCTGCAAGGTGACCGAAGTTCGCAGGCAGATGGGACCCTGGGACACACGCGGAGGGTCTCCTTCCCGGGTCACACTCCGCCCACTGCCCCTGCCCCAGATCGGGGGCCGCAAAGCAGCCCTGTCTGAGTCCCCTGCCTCTAGAGGGAGTATTGGACCAACACTTGTAGAAAACGGGGTCCTTGCGGGCCACTCGTTGGAGGGACACAAATAAATCTTTGCCGACTTTTTGCTGAAACTTACGAGCATTCATACCTCAGACTCTTACAAGGTCAGCTGTTTAGCTAAACATGAGCTCATGATCTAAATTTACACAATAATGAAGAAAGCAGCTACAAGGGGAGACAATCAGCCAAAACCATCAATACCAGAATTAGATTCCCAAGGCCATCCATCAGATGAAGGAATAATCGGGTGCAAGGCAGAAAATATACATAAAACTGGAACTGAAACAAGGCACAAGGATGTTTTCAAAGACTGGTAGGATCTCTAAAACATTTTTCAAGGACATGTCATTGATAAAGCTAAATACTCCAAGGTTGTGTAATACAACAGATTAATCATTGAGAAGAGTGAAATTATGCTGTTTTGAAAACTATGGCAGGTCAGATTTTCTGCCTAGTTATATAAGAAGATTTCTCTAAAAAATACACATTATTTCAAAGACTTATTGGCTGTGAAATAAGTTAAGGGTATTTCAAATGGCTTGTCTGCAAAGAAAGGTGAGATGTAGGGAATCACAGAAAGTCGAGGGGAAAATAGGTCAATATATACATTGCTGTATGCTGAACTAAGCCTTAGGCCAGCAACCATGGAGAGGACCTGACCCTTAGACACGTACAAGTAAGCTGGAATCTTCAAAAGTTCAAATCTTCATAAGTAAAAAGATTTATTAAAATGAATAACCAAGTGTTTTAATTGACATCAGAAGATGAAAACAATAAACCCTGAGAACATAGAGAAAAGATAAATAAAGATATGAGCAGAACTTAATACAACAGAAAACGTATAAAATTCAGGTGATTTAGTAAGTCCAAAGAATTTTCTTTGAAAAGATTTAAAAGACACACTTTGATTAAGGAAAACCAAAACATAAGTAAAGAATATACAGAAAGAGTCAGGACAATGTTAGAGCAGAGAATATATGAAACGCCAGTAAATTTGAACATTTCTGTAAAGTGGACCATTTCCTAGATCCTAAAGTTTATCAACACTGACACAAGAGGAAATCATTTAAGGTTATCATGTCTGCCCTTGGCATTCTCGGAACGCCCTGGCCTCAGAATGAAGCCTCTGTGGTCCATGGTAACCTGCAGAGAGGGGGCGGGGCTGAGGGAGGTTGGAACACTGCCCTCACTGAGGGAGTGGGTGTGGCCATCTCTGCTGTGACTGAACAAAGGGCAGGGGAGCAGGGGGCCCAGGGCAGGGCCCTCAGAGCCCGGCAGGCCCAGTGGAGTGTCACAAGTTTTTAGGCCAAGGCCAAAGGGCGCCTTCTTTGTCTGCACAGCTGCCCAAACTCTCACCTTTCCACTCAGGCCGCCCTCTTACTTGAAGTGTGTGTGGAACGTGTCCGCGCAGTATACCGCGCTGCACAGCTAAGCATAGTTCTGGGCATCGTAGCTTCCTGCAAGGTGACCGAAGTTCGCAGGCAGATGGGACCCTGGGACACACGCGGAGGGGCTCCTGCCCGGGTCACATTCCGCCCACTGCCCCTGCCCAGATCGGGGGCCGCAAAGCAGCCCTGTCTGAGTCCCCTGCCTCTAGAGGGAGTATTGGACCAACACTTGTAGAAAACGGGGTCCTTGCGGGCCACTCGTTGGAGGGACACAAATAAATCTTTGCCGACTTTTTGCTGAAACTTACGAGCATTCATACCTAAGACTCTTACAAGGTCAGCTGTTTAGCTAAACATGAGCTCATGATCTAAATTTACACAATAATGAAGAGAGCAGCTACAAGGGGAGACAATCAGCCAAAACCATCAATACCAGAATTAGATTCCCAAGGCCATCCATCAGATGAAGGAATAATCGGGTGCAAGGCAGAAAATATACATAAAACTGGAACTGAAACAAGGCACAAGGATGTTTTCAAAGACTGGTAGGATCTCTAAAACATTTTTCAAGGACATGTCATTGATAAAGCTAAATACTCCAAGGTTGTGTAATACAACAGATTAATCATTGAGAAGAGTGAAATTATGCTGTTTTGAAAACTATGGCAGGTCAGATTTTCTGCCTAATTATATAAGAAGATTTCTCTAAAAAATACACATTATTTCAAAGACTTATTGGCTGTGAAATTAGTTAAGGGTATTTCAAATGGCTTGTCTGCAAAGAAAGGTGAGATGTAGGGAATCACAGAAAGTCGAGGGGAAAATAGGTCAATATATACATTGCTGTATGGTGAACTAAGCCTTAGGCCAGCAACAATGGAGAGGACCTGACCCTTAGACACGTACAAGTAAGCTGGAATCTTCAAAAGTTCAAATCTTTATAAGTAAAAAGATTTATTAAAATGAATAACCAAGTGTTTTAATTGACATCAGAAGATGAAAACAATAAACCCTGAGAACATAGAGAAAAGATAAATAAAGATATGAGCAGAACTTAATACAACAGAAAACGTATAAAATTCAGGTGATTTAGTAAGTCCAAAGAATTTTCTTTGAAAAGATTTAAAAGACACACTTTGATTAAGGAAAACCAAAACATAAGTAAAGAATATACAGAAAGAGTCAGGACAATGTTAGAGCAGAGAATATATGAAACGCCAGTAAATTTGAACATTTCTGTAAAGTGGACCATTTGCTAGCTCCTAAAGTTTACCAACACTGACACAAGAGGAAATCATTTAAGGTCATCATGTCTGCCCTTGGCATTCTCGGAACGCCCTGGCCTCAGAATGAAGCCTCTGTGGTCCATGGTAACCTGCAGAGAGGGGGCGGGGCTGAGGGAGGTTGGAACACTGCCCTCACTGAGGGAGTGGGTGTGGCCATCTCTGCTGTGACTGAACAAAGGGCAGGGGAGCAGGGGGCCCAGGGCAGGGCCCTCAGAGCCCGGCAGGCCCAGTGGAGTGTCACAAGTTTTTAGGCCCAGGCCAAAGGGCGCCTTCTTTGTCTGCACAGCTGCCCAAACTCTCACATTTCCACTCAGGCCGCCCTCTTACTTGAAGTGTGTGTGGAACGTGTCCGCGCAGTACACCGCGCTGCACAGCAAAGCATAGGTCTCGGCATCGTAGCTTCCTGCCAGGTGACCGAAGTTCGCAGGCAGATGGGACCCTGGGACACACGCGGAGGGGCTCCTGCCCGGGTCACACTCCGCCCACAGCCCCTGCCCCAGATCGGGGGCCGCAAAGCAGCCCTGTCTGAGTCCCCTGCCTCTAGAGGGAGTATTGGACCAACACTTGTAGAAAACGGGGTCCTTGCGGGCCACTCATTGGAGGGACACAAATAAATCTTTGCCGACTTTCTGCTGAAACTTACGAGCGTTCACACCTAAGCCTCTTACAAGGTCAGCTGTTTAGCTAAACATGAGCTCATGATCTAAATTTACACAATATTGAAGAAAGCAGCTACAAGGGGAGACAATCAGCCAAAACCATCAATACCAGAATTAGATTCCCAAGGCCATCCATCAGATGTAGGAATAATCGGGTGCAAGGCAGAAAATATACATAAAACTGGAACTGAAACAAGGCACAAGGATGTTTTCAAAGACTGGTAGGATCTCTAAAACATTTTTCAAGGACATGTCATTGATAAAGCTAAATACTCCAAGGTTGTGTAATACAACAGATTAATCATTGAGAAGAGTGAAATTATGCTGTTTTGAAAACTATGGCAGGTCAGATTTTCTGCCTAATAATATAAGAAGATTTCTCTAAAAAATACACATTATTTCAAAGACTTATTGGCTGTGAAATAAGTTAAGGGTATTTCAAATGGCTTGTCTGCAAAGAAAGGTGAGATGTAGGGAATCACAGAAAGTCGAGGGGAAAATAGGTCAATATATACATTGCTGTATGGTGAACTAAGCCTTAGGCCAGCAACAATGGAGAGGACCTGACCCTTAGACACGTACAAGTAAGCTGGAATCTTCAAAAGTTCAAATCTTTATAAGTAAAAAGATTTATTAAAATCAATAACCAAGTGTTTTAATTGACATCAGAAGATGAAAACAATAAACCCTGAGAACATAGAGAAAAGATAAATAAAGTTATGAGCAGAACTTAATACAACAGAAAACGTATAAAATTGAGGTGATTTAGTAAGTCCAAAGAATCTTCTTTGAAAAGATTTAAAAGACACACTTTGATTAAGGAAAACCAAAACATAAGTAAAGAATATACAGAAAGAGTCAGGACAATGTTAGAGCAGAGAATATATGAAATGCCAGTAAATTTGAACATTTCTGTAAAGTGGACCATTTCCTAGCTCCTAAAGTTTACCAACACTGACACAAGAGGAAATCATTTAAGGTCATCATGTCTGCCCTTGGCATTCTCGGAACGCCCTGGCCTCAGAATGCAGCCTCTGTGGTCCATGGTAACCTGCGGAGAGGGGCCGGGGCTGAGGGATGTTGGAACACTGCCGTCACTGAGGGAGTGGGTGTGGCCATCTCTGCTGTGACTGAACAAAGGGCAGGGGAGCAGGGGGCCCAGGGCAGGGCCCTCAGAGCCCGGCAGGCCCAGTGGAGTGTCACAAGTTTATAGGCCAAGGCCAAAGGGCGCCTTCTTTGTCTGCACAGCTGCCCAAACTCTCACCTTTCCACTCAGGCCGCCCTCTTACTTGAAGTGTGTGTGGAACGTGTCCGCGCAGTATACCGCGCTGCACAGCTAAGCATAGTCCTGGGCATCGTAGCTTCCTGCAAGGTGACCGAAGTTCGCAGGCAGATGGGACCCTGGGACACACGCGGAGGGGCTCCTGCCCGGGTCACATTCCGCCCACTGCCCCTGCCCCAGATCGGGGGCCGCAAAGCAGCCCTGTCTGAGTCCCCTGCCTCTAGAGGGAGTATTGGACCAACACTTGTAGAAAACGGGGTCCTTGCGGGCCACTCGTTGGAGGGACACAAATAAATCTTTGCCGACTTTTTGCTGAAACTTACGAGCATTCATACCTAAGACTCTTACAAGGTCAGCTGTTTAGCTAAACATGAGCTCATGATCTAAATTTACACAATAATGAAGAAAGCAGCTACAAGGGGAGACAATCAGCCAAAACCATCAATACCAGAATTAGATTCCCAAGGCCATACATCAGATGAAGGAATAATCGGGTGCAAGGCAGAAAATATACATAAAACTGGAACTGAAACAAGGCACAAGGATGTTTTCAAAGACTGGTAGGATCTCTAAAACATTTTTCAAGGACATGTCATTGATAAAGCTAAATACTCCAAGGTTGTGTAATACAACAGATTAATCATTGAGAAGAGTGAAATTATGCTGTTTTGAAAACTATGGCAGGTCAGATTTTCTGCCTAGTTATATAAGAAGATTTCTCTAAAAAATAAACATTATTTCAAAGACTTATTGGCTGTGAAATAAGTTAAGGGTATTTCAAATGGCTTGTCTGCAAAGAAAGGTGAGATGTAGGGAATCACAGAAAGTCGAGGGGAAAATAGGTCAATATATACATTGCTGTATGGTGAACTAAGCCTTAGGCCAGCAACAATGGAGAGGACCTGACCCTTAGACACGTACAAGTAAGCTGGAATCTTCAAAAGTACAAATCTTCATAAGTAAAAAGATTTATTAAAATGAATAACCAAGTGTTTTAATTGACATCAGAAGATGAAAACAATAAACCCTGAGAACATAGAGAAAAGATAAATAAAGATATGAGCAGAACTTAATACAACAGAAAACGTATAAAATTCAGGTGATTTAGTAAGTCCAAAGAATTTTCTTTGAAAAGATTTAAAAGACACACTTTGATTAAGGAAAACCAAAACATAAGTAAAGAATATACAGAAAGAGTCAGGACAATGTTAGAGCAGAGAATATATGAAACGCCAGTAAATTTGAACATTTCTGTAAAGTGGACCATTTCCTAGATCCTAAAGTTTACCAACACTGACACAAGAGGAAATCATTTAAGGTCATCATGTCTGCCCTTGGCATTCTCGGAACGCCCTGGCCTCAGAATGAAGCCTCTGTGGTCCATGGTAACCTGCAGAGAGGGGGCGGGGCTGAGGGAGGTTGGAACACTGCCCTCACTGAGGGAGTGGGTGTGGCCATCTCTGCTGTGACTGAACAAAGGGCAGGGGAGCAGGGGGCCCAGGGCAGGGCCCTCAGAGCCCGGCAGGCCCAGTGGAGTGTCACAAGTTTTTAGGCCAAGGCCAAAGGGCGCCTTCTTTGTCTGCACAGCTGCCCAAACTCTCACCTTTCCACTCAGGCCGCCCTCTTACTTGAAGTGTGTGTGGAACGTGTCCGCGCAGTATACCGCGCTGCACAGCTAAGCATAGTTCTGGGCATCGTAGCTTCCTGCAAGGTGACCGAAGTTCGCAGGCAGATGGGACCCTGGGACACACGCGGAGGGGCTCCTGCCCGGGTCACATTCCGCCCACTGCCCCTGCCCAGATCGGGGGCCGCAAAGCAGCCCTGTCTGAGTCCCCTGCCTCTAGAGGGAGTATTGGACCAACACTTGTAGAAAACGGGGTCCTTGCGGGCCACTCGTTGGAGGGACACAAATAAATCTTTGCCGACTTTTTGCTGAAACTTACGAGCATTCATACCTAAGCCTCTTACAAGGTCAGCTGTTTAGCTAAACATGAGCTCATGATCTAAATTTACACAATAATGAAGAAAGCAGCTACAAGGGGAGACAATCAGCCAAAACCATCAATACCAGAATTAGATTCCCAAGGCCATCCATCAGATGAAGGAATAATCGGGTGCAAGGCAGAAAATATACATAAAACTGGAACTGAAACAAGGCACAAGGATGTTTTCAAAGACTGGTAGGATCTCTAAAACATTTTTCAAGGACATGTCATTGATAAAGCTAAATACTCCAAGGTTGTGTAATACAACAGATTAATCATTGAGAAGAGTGAAATTATGCTGTTTTGAAAACTATGGCAGGTCAGATTTTCTGCCTAATTATATAAGAAGATTTCTCTAAAAAATACACATTATTTCAAAGACTTATTGGCTGTGAAATAAGTTAAGGGTATTTCAAATGGCTTGTCTGCAAAGAAAGGTGAGATGTAGGGAATCACAGAAAGTCGAGGGGAAAATAGGTCAATATATACATTGCTGTATGGTGAACTAAGCCTTAGGCCAGCAACAATGGAGAGGACCTGACCCTTAGACACGTACAAGTAAGCTGGAATCTTCAAAAGTTCAAATCTTTATAAGTAAAAAGATTTATTAAAATGAATAACCAAGTGTTTTAATTGACATCAGAAGATGAAAACAATAAACCCTGAGAACATAGAGAAAAGATAAATAAAGATATGAGCAGAACTTAATACAACAGAAAACGTATAAAATTCAGGTGATTTAGTAAGTCCAAAGAATTTTCTTTGAAAAGATTTAAAAGACACACTTTGATTAAGGAAAACCAAAACATAAGTAAAGAATATACAGAAAGAGTCAGGACAATGTTAGAGCAGAGAATATATGAAACGCCAGTAAATTTGAACATTTCTGTAAAGTGGACCATTTCCTAGCTCCTAAAGTTTACCAACACTGACACAAGAGGAAATCATTTAAGGTCATCATGTCTGCCCTTGGCATTCTCGGAACGCCCTGGCCTCAGAATGAAGCCTCTGTGGTCCATGGTAACCTGCAGAGAGGGGGCGGGGCTGAGGGAGGTTGGAACACTGCCCTCACTGAGGGAGTGGGTGTGGCCATCTCTGCTGTGACTGAACAAAGGGCAGGGGAGCAGGGGGCCCAGGGCAGGGCCCTCAGAGCCCGGCAGGCCCAGTGGAGTGTCACAAGTTTTTAGGCCCAGGCCAAAGGGCGCCTTCGTTGTCTGCACAGCTGCCCAAACTCTCACATTTCCACTCAGGCCGCCCTCTTACTTGAAGTGTGTGTGGAACGTGTCCGCGCAGTACACCGCGCTGCACAGCAAAGCATAGGTCTCGGCATCGTAGCTTCCTGCCAGGTGACCGAAGTTCGCAGGCAGATGGGACCCTGGGACACACGCGGAGGGGCTCCTGCCCGGGTCACACTCCGCCCACAGCCCCTGCCCCAGATCGGGGGCCGCAAAGCAGCCCTGTCTGAGTCCCCTGCCTCTAGAGGGAGTATTGGACCAACACTTGTAGAAAACGGGGTCCTTGCGGGCCACTCATTGGAGGGACACAAATAAATCTTTGCCGACTTTCTGCTGAAACTTACGAGCGTTCACACCTAAGCCTCTTACAAGGTCAGCTGTTTAGCTAAACATGAGCTCATGATCTAAATTTACACAATATTGAAGAAAGCAGCTACAAGGGGAGACAATCAGCCAAAACCATCAATACCAGAATTAGATTCCCAAGGCCATCCATCAGATGTAGGAATAATCGGGTGCAAGGCAGAAAATATACATAAAACTGGAACGGAAACAAGGCACAAGGATGTTTTCAAAGACTGGTAGGATCTCTAAAACATTTTTCAAGGACATGTCATTGATAAAGCTAAATACTCCAAGGTTGTGTAATACAACAGATTAATCATTGAGAAGAGTGAAATTATGCTGTTTTGAAAACTATGGCAGGTCAGATTTTCTGCCTAATTATATAAGAAGATTTCTCTAAAAAATACACATTATTTCAAAGACTTATTGGCTGTGAAATAAGTTAAGGGTATTTCAAATGGCTTGTCTGCAAAGAAAGGTGAGATGTAGGGAATCACAGAAAGTCGAGGGGAAAATAGGTCAATATATACATTGCTGTATGGTGAACTAAGCCTTAGGCCAGCAACAATGGAGAGGACCTGACCCTTAGACACGTACAAGTAAGCTGGAATCTTCAAAAGTTCAAATCTTTATAAGTAAAAAGATTTATTAAAATGAATAACCAAGTGTTTTAATTGACATCAGAAGATGAAAACAATAAACCCTGAGAACATAGAGAAAAGATAAATAAAGTTATGAGCAGAACTTAATACAACAGAAAACGTATAAAATTGAGGTGATTTAGTAAGTCCAAAGAATCTTCTTTGAAAAGAATTAAAAGACACACTTTGATTAAGGAAAACCAAAACATAAGTAAAGAATATACAGAAAGAGTCAGGAAAATGTTAGAGAAGAGAATATATGAAATGCCAGTAAATTTGAACATTTCTGTAAAGTGGACCATTTCCTAGCTCCAAAAGTTTACCAACACTGACACAAGAGGAAATCATTTAAGGTCATCATGTCTGCCCTTGGCATTCTCGGAACGCCCTGGCCTCAGAATGCAGCCTCTGTAGTCCATGGTAACCTGCGGAGAGGGGGCGGGGCTGAGGGAGGTTGGAACACTGCCCTCACTGAGGGAGTGGGTGTGGCCATCTCTGCTGTGACTGAACAAAGGGCAGGGGAGCAGGGGGCCCAGGGCAGGGCCCTCAGAGCCCGGCAGGCCCAGTGGAGTGTCACAAGCTTTTAGGCCCAGGCCAAAGGGCGCCTTCTTTGTCTGCACAGCTGCCCAAACTCTCACCTTTCCACTCAGGCCGCCCTCTTAATTGAAGTGTGTGTGGAACGTGTCCGTGCAGTATACCGCGCTGCACAGCTAAGCATAGGTCTGGGCATCGTAGCTTCCTGCCAGGTGACCGAAGTTCGCAGGCAGATGGGTCCCTGGGACACACGCGGATGGGTTCCTGCCCGGGTCACAGACCGCCCACTGCCCCTGCCCCAGATCGGGGGCTGCAAAGCAGCCCTGTCTGAGTCCCCTGCCTCTAGAGGGAGTATTGGACCAACACTTGTAGAAAACGGGGTCCTTGCGGGCCACTCATTGGAGGGACACAAATAAATCTTTGCCGACTTTCTGCTGAAACTTACGAGCGTTCACACCAAAGCCTCTTACAAGGTCAGCTGTTTAGCTAAACATGAGCTCATGATCTAAATTTACACAATATTGAAGAAAGCAGCTACAAGGGGAGACAATCAGCCAAAACCATCAATACCAGAATTAGATTCCCAAGGCCATCCATCAGATGTAGGAATAATCGGGTGCAAGGCAGAAAATATACATAAAACTGGAACTGAAACAAGGCACAAGGATGTTTTCAAAGACTGGTAGGATCTCTAAAACATTTTTCAAGGACATGTCATTGATAAAGCTAAATACTCCAAGGTTGTGTAATACAACAGATTAATCATTGAGAAGAGTGAAATTATGCTGTTTTGAAAACTATGGCAGGTCAGATTTTCTGCCTAATTATATAAGAAGATTTCTCTAAAAAATACACATTATTTCAAAGACTTATTGGCTGTGAAATAAGTTAAGGGTATTTCAAATGGCTTGTCTGCAAAGAAAGGTGAGATGTAGGGAATCACAGAAAGTCGAGGGGAAAATAGGTCAATATATACATTGCTGTATGGTGAACTAAGCCTTAGGCCAGCAACAATGGAGAGGACCTGACCCTTAGACACGTACAAGTAAGCTGGAATCTTCAAAAGTTCAAATCTTTATAAGTAAAAATATTTATTAAAATGAATAACCAAGTGTTTTAATTGACATCAGAAGATGAAAACAATAAACCCTGAGAACATAGAGAAAAGATAAATAAAGATATGAGCAGAACTTAATACAACAGAAAACGTATAAAATTCAGGTGATTTAGTAAGTCCAAAGAATCTTCTTTGAAAAGATTTAAAAGACACACTTTGATTAAGGAAAACCAAAACATAAGTAAAGAATATACAGAAAGAGTCAGGACAATGTTAGAGCAGAGAATATATGAAATGCCAGTAAATTTGAACATTTCTGTAAAGTGGACCATTTCCTAGCTCCTAAAGTTTACCAACACTGACACAAGAGGAAATCATTTAAGGTCATCATGTCTGCCCTTGGCATTCTCAGAACGCCCTGGCCTCAGAATGAAGCCTCTGTGGTCCATGGTAACCTGCAGAGAGGGGGCGGGGCTGAGGGAGGTTGGAACACTGCCCTCACTGAGGGAGTGTGTGTGGCCATCTCTGCTGTGACTGAACAAAGGGCAGGGGAGCAGGGGGCCCAGGGCAGGGCCCTCAGAGCCCGGCAGGCCCAGTGGAGTGTCACAAGTTTTTAGGCCCAGGCCAAAGGGCGCCTTCTTTGTCTGCACAGCTGCCCAAACTCTCACATTTCCACTCAGGCCGCCCTCTTACTTGAAGTGTGTGTGGAACGTGTCCGCGCAGTACACCGCGCTGCACAGCAAAGCATAGGTCTCGGCATCGTAGCTTCCTGCCAGGTGACCGAAGTTCGCAGGCAGATGGGACCCTGGGACACACGCGGAGGGGCTCCTGCCCGGGTCACACTCCGCCCACAGCCCCTGCCCCAGATCGGGGGCCGCAAAGCAGCCCTGTCTGAGTCCCCTGCCTCTAGAGGGAGTATTGGACCAACACTTGTAGAAAACGGGGTCCTTGCGGGCCACTCATTGGAGGGACACAAATAAATCTTTGCCGACTTTCTGCTGAAACTTACGAGCGTTCACACCTAAGCCTCTTACAAGGTCAGCTGTTTAGCTAAACATGAGCTCATGATCTAAATTTACACAATATTGAAGAAAGCAGCTACAAGGGGAGACAATCAGCCAAAACCATCAATACCAGAATTAGATTCCCAAGGCCATCCATCAGATGTAGGAATAATCGGGTGCAAGGCAGAAAATATACATAAAACTGGAACGGAAACAAGGCACAAGGATGTTTTCAAAGACTGGTAGGATCTCTAAAACATTTTTCAAGGACATGTCATTGATAAAGCTAAATACTCCAAGGTTGTGTAATACAACAGATTAATCATTGAGAAGAGTGAAATTATGCTGTTTTGAAAACTATGGCAGGTCAGATTTTCTGCCTAATTATATAAGAAGATTTCTCTAAAAAATACACATTATTTCAAAGACTTATTGGCTGTGAAATAAGTTAAGGGTATTTCAAATGGCTTGTCTGCAAAGAAAGGTGAGATGTAGGGAATCACAGAAAGTCGAGGGGAAAATAGGTCAATATATACATTGCTGTATGGTGAACTAAGCCTTAGGCCAGCAACAATGGAGAGGACCTGACCCTTAGACACGTACAAGTAAGCTGGAATCTTCAAAAGTTCAAATCTTTATAAGTAAAAAGATTTATTAAAATGAATAACCAAGTGTTTTAATTGACATTAGAAGATGAAAACAATAAACCCTGAGAACATAGAGAAAAGATAAATAAAGTTATGAGCAGAACTTAATACAACAGAAAACGTATAAAATTGAGGTGATTTAGTAAGTCCAAAGAATCTTCTTTGAAAAGAATTAAAAGACACACTTTGATTAAGGAAAACCAAAACATAAGTAAAGAATATACAGAAAGAGTCAGGAAAATGTTAGAGAAGAGAATATATGAAATGCCAGTAAATTTGAACATTTCTGTAAAGTGGACCATTTCCTAGCTCCAAAAGTTTACCAACACTGACACAAGAGGAAATCATTTAAGGTCATCATGTCTGCCCTTGGCATTCTCGGAACACCCTGGCCTCAGAATGCAGCCTCTGTAGTCCATGGTAACCTGCGGAGAGGGGGCGGGGCTGAGGGAGGTTGGAACACTGCCCTCACTGAGGGAGTGGGTGTGGCCATCTCTGCTGTGACTGAACAAAGGGCAGGGGAGCAGGGGGCCCAGGGCAGGGCCCTCAGAGCCCGGCAGGCCCAGTGGAGTGTCACAAGCTTTTAGGCCCAGGCCAAAGGGCGCCTTCTTTGTCTGCACAGCTGCCCAAACTCTCACCTTTCCACTCAGGCCGCCCTCTTAATTGAAGTGTGTGTGGAACGTGTCCGTGCAGTATACCGCGCTGCACAGCTAAGCATAGGTCTGGGCATCGTAGCTTCCTGCCAGGTGACCGAAGTTCGCAGGCAGATGGGTCCCTGGGACACACGCGGATGGGTTCCTGCCCGGGTCACAGACCGCCCACTGCCCCTGCCCCAGATCGGGGGCTGCAAAGCAGCCCTGTCTGAGTCCCCTGCCTCTAGAGGGAGTATTGGACCAACACTTGTAGAAAACGGGGTCCTTGCGGGCCACTCATTGGAGGGACACAAATAAATCTTTGCCGACTTTCTGCTGAAACTTACGAGCGTTCACACCAAAGCCTCTTACAAGGTCAGCTGTTTAGCTAAACATGAGCTCATGATCTAAATTTACACAATATTGAAGAAAGCAGCTACAAGGGGAGACAATCAGCCAAAACCATCAATACCAGAATTAGATTCCCAAGGCCATCCATCAGATGTAGGAATAATCGGGTGCAAGGCAGAAAATATACATAAAACTGGAACTGAAACAAGGCACAAGGATGTTTTCAAAGACTGGTAGGATCTCTAAAACATTTTTCAAGGACATGTCATTGATAAAGCTAAATACTCCAAGGTTGTGTAATACAACAGATTAATCATTGAGAAGAGTGAAATTATGCTGTTTTGAAAACTATGGCAGGTCAGATTTTCTGCCTAATTATATAAGAAGATTTCTCTAAAAAATACACATTATTTCAAAGACTTATTGGCTGTGAAATAAGTTAAGGGTATTTCAAATGGCTTGTCTGCAAAGAAAGGTGAGATGTAGGGAATCACAGAAAGTCGAGGGGAAAATAGGTCAATATATACATTGCTGTATGGTGAACTAAGCCTTAGGCCAGCAACAATGGAGAGGACCTGACCCTTAGACACGTACAAGTAAGCTGGAATCTTCAAAAGTTCAAATCTTTATAAGTAAAAATATTTATTAAAATGAATAACCAAGTGTTTTAATTGACATCAGAAGATGAAAACAATAAACCCTGAGAACATAGAGAAAAGATAAATAAAGATATGAGCAGAACTTAATACAACAGAAAACGTATAAAATTCAGGTGATTTAGTAAGTCCAAAGAATCTTCTTTGAAAAGATTTAAAAGACACACTTTGATTAAGGAAAACCAAAACATAAGTAAAGAATATACAGAAAGAGTCAGGACAATGTTAGAGCAGAGAATATATGAAATGCCAGTAAATTTGAACATTTCTGTAAAGTGGACCATTTCCTAGCTCCTAAAGTTTACCAACACTGACACAAGAGGAAATCATTTAAGGTCATCATGTCTGCCCTTGGCATTCTCAGAACGCCCTGGCCTCAGAATGAAGCCTCTGTGGTCCATGGTAACCTGCAGAGAGGGGGCGGGGCTGAGGGAGGTTGGAACACTGCCCTCACTGAGGGAGTGGGTGTGGCCATCTCTGCTGTGACTGAACAAAGGGCAGGGGAGCAGGGGGCCCAGGGCAGGGCCCTCAGAGCCCGGCAGGCCCAGTGGAGTGTCACAAGTTTTTAGGCCCAGGCCAAAGGGCGCCTTCTTTGTCTGCACAGCTGCCCAAACTCTCACATTTCCACTCAGGCCGCCCTCTTACTTGAAGTGTGTGTGGAACGTGTCCGCGCAGTACACCGCGCTGCACAGCAAAGCATAGGTCTCGGCATCGTAGCTTCCTGCCAGGTGACCGAAGTTCGCAGGCAGATGGGACCCTGGGACACACGCGGAGGGGCTCCTGCCCGGGTCACACTCCGCCCACAGCCCCTGCCCCAGATCGGGGGCCGCAAAGCAGCCCTGTCTGAGTCCCCTGCCTCTAGAGGGAGTATTGGACCAACACTTGTAGAAAACGGGGTCCTTGCGGGCCACTCATTGGAGGGACACAAATAAATCTTTGCCGACTTTCTGCTGAAACTTACGAGCGTTCACACCTAAGCCTCTTACAAGGTCAGCTGTTTAGCTAAACATGAGCTCATGATCTAAATTTACACAATATTGAAGAAAGCAGCTACAAGGGGAGACAATCAGCCAAAACCATCAATACCGGAATTAGATTCCCAAGGCCATCCATCAGATGTAGGAATAATCGGGTGCAAGGCAAAATATGCATAAAACTGGAACGGAAACAAGGCACAAGGATGTTTTCAAAGACTGGTAGGATCTCTAAAACATTTTTCAAGGACATGTCATTGATAAAGCTAAATACTCCAAGGTTGTGTAATACAACAGATTAATCATTGAGAAGAGTGAAATTATGCTGTTTTGAAAACTATGGCAGGTCAGATTTTCTGCCTAATTATATAAGAAGATTTCTCTAAAAAATACACATTATTTCAAAGACTTATTGGCTGTGAAATAAGTTAAGGGTATTTCAAATGGCTTGTCTGCAAAGAAAGGTGAGATGTAGGGAATCACAGAAAGTCGAGGGGAAAATAGGTCAATATATACATTGCTGTATGGTGAACTAAGCCTTAGGCCAGCAACAATGGAGAGGACCTGACCCTTAGACACGTACATGTAAGCTGGAATCTTCAAAAGTTCAAATCTTTATAAGTAAAAAGATTTATTAAAATGAATAACCAAGTGTTTTAATTGACATCAGAAGATGAAAACAATAAACCCTGAGAACATAGAGAAAAGATAAATAAAGATATGAGCAGAACTTAATACAACAGAAAACGTATAAAATTCAGGTGATTTAGTAAGTCCAAAGAATCTTCTTTGAAAAGATTTAAAAGACACACTTTTATTAAGGAAAACCAAAACATAAGTAAAGAATATACAGAAAGAGTCAGGACAATGTTAGAGCAGAGAATATATGAAATGCCAGTAAATTTGAACATTTCTGTCAAGTGGACCATTTCCTAGCTCCTAAAGTTTACCAACACTGACACAAGAGGAAATCATTTAAGGTCATGATGTCTGCCCTTGGCATACTCGGAACGCCCTGGCCTCAGAATGCAGCCTCTGTTGTCCATGGTAACCTGCGGAGAGGGGGCGGGGATGAGGGAGGTTGGAACACTGCCCTCACTGAGGGAGTGGGTGTGGCCATCTCTGCTGTGACTGAACAAAGGGCAGGGGAGCAGGGGGCCCAGGGCAGGGCCCT
Organism: Mesoplodon mirus; assembly: GCF_964341445.2. NCBI lineage: Eukaryota > Metazoa > Chordata > Mammalia > Artiodactyla > Ziphiidae > Mesoplodon > Mesoplodon mirus. The sequence continues at coordinate 156,188,075 of NC_138976.1, read as the reverse complement.
CAGAGCCCGGCAGGCCCAGTGGAGTGTCACAAGCTTTTAGGCCCAGGCCAAAGGGCGCCTACTTTGTCTGCACAGCTGCCCAAATTCTCACCTTTCCACTCAGGCCGCCCTCTTACTTGAAGTCTGTGTGGAACGTGTCCGCGCAGTATACCGCGCTGCACAGCTAAGCATAGGTCTGGGCTTCGTAGCTTCCTGCCAGGTGACCGAAGTTCGCAGGCAGATGGGTCTCTGGGACACACGCGGAGAGGCTCCTGCCCGGGTCACAGGCCGCCCACTGCCCCTGCCCCAGATCGGGAGCCGCAAAGCAGCCCTGTCTGAGTCACCTGCCTCTAGAGGGAGTATTGGACCAACACTTGTAGAAAACGGGGTCCTTGCGGGCCACTCATTAGAAGGACACAAATAAATCTTTGCCGACTTTCTGCTGAAACTTACGAGCGTTCACACCTAAGCCTTTTACAAGGTCAGCTGTTTAGCTAAACATGAGCTCATGATCTAAATTTACACAATAATGAAGAAAGCAGCTACAAGGGGAGACAATCAGCCAAAACCATCAATACCAGAATTAGATTCCCAAGGCCATCCATCAGATGTAGGAATAATCGGGTGCAAGGCAGAAAATATACATAAAACTGGAACTGAAACAAGGCACAAGGATGTTGTAGAAGACTGCTAGGATCTCTAAAACATTTTTCAAGGACATGTCATTGATAAAGCTAAATACTCCAAGGTTGTGTAATACAACAGATTAATCATTGAGAAGAGTGAAATTATGCTGTTTTGAAAACTATGGCAGGTCAGATTTTCTGCCTAATTATATAAGAAGATTTCTCTAAAAAATACACATTATTTCAAAGACTTATTGGCTGTGAAATAAGTTTAGGGTATTTCAAATGGCTTGTCTGCATAGAAAGGTGAGATGTAGGGAATCACAGAAAGTCGAGGGGAAAATAGGTCAATATATACATTGCTGTATGGTGAACTAAGCCTTAGGCCAGCAACAATGGAGAGGACCTGACCCTTAGACACGTACAAGTAAGCTGGAATCTTCAAAAGTTCAAATCTTTATAAGTAAAAAGATTTATTAAAATCAATAACCAAGTGTTTTAATTGACATCAGAAGATGAAAACAATAAACCCTGAGAACATAGAGAAAAGATAAATAAAGATATGAGCAGAACTTAATACAACAGAAAACGTATAAAATTGAGGTGATTTAGTAAGTCCAAAGAATCTTCTTTGAAAAGATTTAAAAGACACACTTTGATTAAGGAAAACCAAAACATAAGTAAAGAATATACAGAAAGAGTCAGGACAATGTTAGAGCAGAGAATATATGAAATGCCAGTAAATTTGAACATTTCTGTAAAGTGGACCATTTCCTAGCTCCTAAAGTTTACCAACACTGACACAAGAGGAAATCATTTAAGGTCATCATGTCTGCCCTTGGCATTCTCGGAACGCCCTGGCCTCAGAATGCAGCCTCTGTGGTCCATGGTAACCTGCGGAGAGGGGCCGGGGCTGAGGGATGTTGGAACACTGCCCTCACTGAGGGAGTGGGTGTGGCCATCTCTGCTGTGACTGAACAAAGGGCAGGGGAGCAGGGGGCCCAGGGCAGGGCCCTCAGAGCCCGGCAGGCCCAGTGGAGTGTCACAAGTTTTTAGGCCAAGGCCAAAGGGCGCCTTCTTTGTCTGCACAGCTGCCCAAACTCTCACCTTTCCACTCAGGCCGCCCTCTTACTTGAAGTGTGTGTGGAACCTGTCCGCGCAGTATACCGCGCTGCACAGCTAAGCATAGTCCTGGGCTTCGTAGCTTCCTGCAAGGTGACCGAAGTTCGCAGGCAGATGGGACCCTGGGACACACGCGGAGGGTCTCCTTCCCGGGTCACACTCCGCCCACTGCCCCTGCCCCAGATCGGGGGCCGCAAAGCAGCCCTGTCTGAGTCCCCTGCCTCTAGAGGGAGTATTGGACCAACACTTGTAGAAAACGGGGTCCTTGCGGGCCACTCGTTGGAGGGACACAAATAAATCTTTGCCGACTTTTTGCTGAAACTTACGAGCATTCATACCTCAGACTCTTACAAGGTCAGCTGTTTAGCTAAACATGAGCTCATGATCTAAATTTACACAATAATGAAGAAAGCAGCTACAAGGGGAGACAATCAGCCAAAACCATCAATACCAGAATTAGATTCCCAAGGCCATCCATCAGATGAAGGAATAATCGGGTGCAAGGCAGAAAATATACATAAAACTGGAACTGAAACAAGGCACAAGGATGTTTTCAAAGACTGGTAGGATCTCTAAAACATTTTTCAAGGACATGTCATTGATAAAGCTAAATACTCCAAGGTTGTGTAATACAACAGATTAATCATTGAGAAGAGTGAAATTATGCTGTTTTGAAAACTATGGCAGGTCAGATTTTCTGCCTAGTTATATAAGAAGATTTCTCTAAAAAATACACATTATTTCAAAGACTTATTGGCTGTGAAATAAGTTAAGGGTATTTCAAATGGCTTGTCTGCAAAGAAAGGTGAGATGTAGGGAATCACAGAAAGTCGAGGGGAAAATAGGTCAATATATACATTGCTGTATGCTGAACTAAGCCTTAGGCCAGCAACCATGGAGAGGACCTGACCCTTAGACACGTACAAGTAAGCTGGAATCTTCAAAAGTTCAAATCTTCATAAGTAAAAAGATTTATTAAAATGAATAACCAAGTGTTTTAATTGACATCAGAAGATGAAAACAATAAACCCTGAGAACATAGAGAAAAGATAAATAAAGATATGAGCAGAACTTAATACAACAGAAAACGTATAAAATTCAGGTGATTTAGTAAGTCCAAAGAATTTTCTTTGAAAAGATTTAAAAGACACACTTTGATTAAGGAAAACCAAAACATAAGTAAAGAATATACAGAAAGAGTCAGGACAATGTTAGAGCAGAGAATATATGAAACGCCAGTAAATTTGAACATTTCTGTAAAGTGGACCATTTCCTAGATCCTAAAGTTTATCAACACTGACACAAGAGGAAATCATTTAAGGTTATCATGTCTGCCCTTGGCATTCTCGGAACGCCCTGGCCTCAGAATGAAGCCTCTGTGGTCCATGGTAACCTGCAGAGAGGGGGCGGGGCTGAGGGAGGTTGGAACACTGCCCTCACTGAGGGAGTGGGTGTGGCCATCTCTGCTGTGACTGAACAAAGGGCAGGGGAGCAGGGGGCCCAGGGCAGGGCCCTCAGAGCCCGGCAGGCCCAGTGGAGTGTCACAAGTTTTTAGGCCAAGGCCAAAGGGCGCCTTCTTTGTCTGCACAGCTGCCCAAACTCTCACCTTTCCACTCAGGCCGCCCTCTTACTTGAAGTGTGTGTGGAACGTGTCCGCGCAGTATACCGCGCTGCACAGCTAAGCATAGTTCTGGGCATCGTAGCTTCCTGCAAGGTGACCGAAGTTCGCAGGCAGATGGGACCCTGGGACACACGCGGAGGGGCTCCTGCCCGGGTCACATTCCGCCCACTGCCCCTGCCCAGATCGGGGGCCGCAAAGCAGCCCTGTCTGAGTCCCCTGCCTCTAGAGGGAGTATTGGACCAACACTTGTAGAAAACGGGGTCCTTGCGGGCCACTCGTTGGAGGGACACAAATAAATCTTTGCCGACTTTTTGCTGAAACTTACGAGCATTCATACCTAAGACTCTTACAAGGTCAGCTGTTTAGCTAAACATGAGCTCATGATCTAAATTTACACAATAATGAAGAGAGCAGCTACAAGGGGAGACAATCAGCCAAAACCATCAATACCAGAATTAGATTCCCAAGGCCATCCATCAGATGAAGGAATAATCGGGTGCAAGGCAGAAAATATACATAAAACTGGAACTGAAACAAGGCACAAGGATGTTTTCAAAGACTGGTAGGATCTCTAAAACATTTTTCAAGGACATGTCATTGATAAAGCTAAATACTCCAAGGTTGTGTAATACAACAGATTAATCATTGAGAAGAGTGAAATTATGCTGTTTTGAAAACTATGGCAGGTCAGATTTTCTGCCTAATTATATAAGAAGATTTCTCTAAAAAATACACATTATTTCAAAGACTTATTGGCTGTGAAATTAGTTAAGGGTATTTCAAATGGCTTGTCTGCAAAGAAAGGTGAGATGTAGGGAATCACAGAAAGTCGAGGGGAAAATAGGTCAATATATACATTGCTGTATGGTGAACTAAGCCTTAGGCCAGCAACAATGGAGAGGACCTGACCCTTAGACACGTACAAGTAAGCTGGAATCTTCAAAAGTTCAAATCTTTATAAGTAAAAAGATTTATTAAAATGAATAACCAAGTGTTTTAATTGACATCAGAAGATGAAAACAATAAACCCTGAGAACATAGAGAAAAGATAAATAAAGATATGAGCAGAACTTAATACAACAGAAAACGTATAAAATTCAGGTGATTTAGTAAGTCCAAAGAATTTTCTTTGAAAAGATTTAAAAGACACACTTTGATTAAGGAAAACCAAAACATAAGTAAAGAATATACAGAAAGAGTCAGGACAATGTTAGAGCAGAGAATATATGAAACGCCAGTAAATTTGAACATTTCTGTAAAGTGGACCATTTGCTAGCTCCTAAAGTTTACCAACACTGACACAAGAGGAAATCATTTAAGGTCATCATGTCTGCCCTTGGCATTCTCGGAACGCCCTGGCCTCAGAATGAAGCCTCTGTGGTCCATGGTAACCTGCAGAGAGGGGGCGGGGCTGAGGGAGGTTGGAACACTGCCCTCACTGAGGGAGTGGGTGTGGCCATCTCTGCTGTGACTGAACAAAGGGCAGGGGAGCAGGGGGCCCAGGGCAGGGCCCTCAGAGCCCGGCAGGCCCAGTGGAGTGTCACAAGTTTTTAGGCCCAGGCCAAAGGGCGCCTTCTTTGTCTGCACAGCTGCCCAAACTCTCACATTTCCACTCAGGCCGCCCTCTTACTTGAAGTGTGTGTGGAACGTGTCCGCGCAGTACACCGCGCTGCACAGCAAAGCATAGGTCTCGGCATCGTAGCTTCCTGCCAGGTGACCGAAGTTCGCAGGCAGATGGGACCCTGGGACACACGCGGAGGGGCTCCTGCCCGGGTCACACTCCGCCCACAGCCCCTGCCCCAGATCGGGGGCCGCAAAGCAGCCCTGTCTGAGTCCCCTGCCTCTAGAGGGAGTATTGGACCAACACTTGTAGAAAACGGGGTCCTTGCGGGCCACTCATTGGAGGGACACAAATAAATCTTTGCCGACTTTCTGCTGAAACTTACGAGCGTTCACACCTAAGCCTCTTACAAGGTCAGCTGTTTAGCTAAACATGAGCTCATGATCTAAATTTACACAATATTGAAGAAAGCAGCTACAAGGGGAGACAATCAGCCAAAACCATCAATACCAGAATTAGATTCCCAAGGCCATCCATCAGATGTAGGAATAATCGGGTGCAAGGCAGAAAATATACATAAAACTGGAACTGAAACAAGGCACAAGGATGTTTTCAAAGACTGGTAGGATCTCTAAAACATTTTTCAAGGACATGTCATTGATAAAGCTAAATACTCCAAGGTTGTGTAATACAACAGATTAATCATTGAGAAGAGTGAAATTATGCTGTTTTGAAAACTATGGCAGGTCAGATTTTCTGCCTAATAATATAAGAAGATTTCTCTAAAAAATACACATTATTTCAAAGACTTATTGGCTGTGAAATAAGTTAAGGGTATTTCAAATGGCTTGTCTGCAAAGAAAGGTGAGATGTAGGGAATCACAGAAAGTCGAGGGGAAAATAGGTCAATATATACATTGCTGTATGGTGAACTAAGCCTTAGGCCAGCAACAATGGAGAGGACCTGACCCTTAGACACGTACAAGTAAGCTGGAATCTTCAAAAGTTCAAATCTTTATAAGTAAAAAGATTTATTAAAATCAATAACCAAGTGTTTTAATTGACATCAGAAGATGAAAACAATAAACCCTGAGAACATAGAGAAAAGATAAATAAAGTTATGAGCAGAACTTAATACAACAGAAAACGTATAAAATTGAGGTGATTTAGTAAGTCCAAAGAATCTTCTTTGAAAAGATTTAAAAGACACACTTTGATTAAGGAAAACCAAAACATAAGTAAAGAATATACAGAAAGAGTCAGGACAATGTTAGAGCAGAGAATATATGAAATGCCAGTAAATTTGAACATTTCTGTAAAGTGGACCATTTCCTAGCTCCTAAAGTTTACCAACACTGACACAAGAGGAAATCATTTAAGGTCATCATGTCTGCCCTTGGCATTCTCGGAACGCCCTGGCCTCAGAATGCAGCCTCTGTGGTCCATGGTAACCTGCGGAGAGGGGCCGGGGCTGAGGGATGTTGGAACACTGCCGTCACTGAGGGAGTGGGTGTGGCCATCTCTGCTGTGACTGAACAAAGGGCAGGGGAGCAGGGGGCCCAGGGCAGGGCCCTCAGAGCCCGGCAGGCCCAGTGGAGTGTCACAAGTTTATAGGCCAAGGCCAAAGGGCGCCTTCTTTGTCTGCACAGCTGCCCAAACTCTCACCTTTCCACTCAGGCCGCCCTCTTACTTGAAGTGTGTGTGGAACGTGTCCGCGCAGTATACCGCGCTGCACAGCTAAGCATAGTCCTGGGCATCGTAGCTTCCTGCAAGGTGACCGAAGTTCGCAGGCAGATGGGACCCTGGGACACACGCGGAGGGGCTCCTGCCCGGGTCACATTCCGCCCACTGCCCCTGCCCCAGATCGGGGGCCGCAAAGCAGCCCTGTCTGAGTCCCCTGCCTCTAGAGGGAGTATTGGACCAACACTTGTAGAAAACGGGGTCCTTGCGGGCCACTCGTTGGAGGGACACAAATAAATCTTTGCCGACTTTTTGCTGAAACTTACGAGCATTCATACCTAAGACTCTTACAAGGTCAGCTGTTTAGCTAAACATGAGCTCATGATCTAAATTTACACAATAATGAAGAAAGCAGCTACAAGGGGAGACAATCAGCCAAAACCATCAATACCAGAATTAGATTCCCAAGGCCATACATCAGATGAAGGAATAATCGGGTGCAAGGCAGAAAATATACATAAAACTGGAACTGAAACAAGGCACAAGGATGTTTTCAAAGACTGGTAGGATCTCTAAAACATTTTTCAAGGACATGTCATTGATAAAGCTAAATACTCCAAGGTTGTGTAATACAACAGATTAATCATTGAGAAGAGTGAAATTATGCTGTTTTGAAAACTATGGCAGGTCAGATTTTCTGCCTAGTTATATAAGAAGATTTCTCTAAAAAATAAACATTATTTCAAAGACTTATTGGCTGTGAAATAAGTTAAGGGTATTTCAAATGGCTTGTCTGCAAAGAAAGGTGAGATGTAGGGAATCACAGAAAGTCGAGGGGAAAATAGGTCAATATATACATTGCTGTATGGTGAACTAAGCCTTAGGCCAGCAACAATGGAGAGGACCTGACCCTTAGACACGTACAAGTAAGCTGGAATCTTCAAAAGTACAAATCTTCATAAGTAAAAAGATTTATTAAAATGAATAACCAAGTGTTTTAATTGACATCAGAAGATGAAAACAATAAACCCTGAGAACATAGAGAAAAGATAAATAAAGATATGAGCAGAACTTAATACAACAGAAAACGTATAAAATTCAGGTGATTTAGTAAGTCCAAAGAATTTTCTTTGAAAAGATTTAAAAGACACACTTTGATTAAGGAAAACCAAAACATAAGTAAAGAATATACAGAAAGAGTCAGGACAATGTTAGAGCAGAGAATATATGAAACGCCAGTAAATTTGAACATTTCTGTAAAGTGGACCATTTCCTAGATCCTAAAGTTTACCAACACTGACACAAGAGGAAATCATTTAAGGTCATCATGTCTGCCCTTGGCATTCTCGGAACGCCCTGGCCTCAGAATGAAGCCTCTGTGGTCCATGGTAACCTGCAGAGAGGGGGCGGGGCTGAGGGAGGTTGGAACACTGCCCTCACTGAGGGAGTGGGTGTGGCCATCTCTGCTGTGACTGAACAAAGGGCAGGGGAGCAGGGGGCCCAGGGCAGGGCCCTCAGAGCCCGGCAGGCCCAGTGGAGTGTCACAAGTTTTTAGGCCAAGGCCAAAGGGCGCCTTCTTTGTCTGCACAGCTGCCCAAACTCTCACCTTTCCACTCAGGCCGCCCTCTTACTTGAAGTGTGTGTGGAACGTGTCCGCGCAGTATACCGCGCTGCACAGCTAAGCATAGTTCTGGGCATCGTAGCTTCCTGCAAGGTGACCGAAGTTCGCAGGCAGATGGGACCCTGGGACACACGCGGAGGGGCTCCTGCCCGGGTCACATTCCGCCCACTGCCCCTGCCCAGATCGGGGGCCGCAAAGCAGCCCTGTCTGAGTCCCCTGCCTCTAGAGGGAGTATTGGACCAACACTTGTAGAAAACGGGGTCCTTGCGGGCCACTCGTTGGAGGGACACAAATAAATCTTTGCCGACTTTTTGCTGAAACTTACGAGCATTCATACCTAAGCCTCTTACAAGGTCAGCTGTTTAGCTAAACATGAGCTCATGATCTAAATTTACACAATAATGAAGAAAGCAGCTACAAGGGGAGACAATCAGCCAAAACCATCAATACCAGAATTAGATTCCCAAGGCCATCCATCAGATGAAGGAATAATCGGGTGCAAGGCAGAAAATATACATAAAACTGGAACTGAAACAAGGCACAAGGATGTTTTCAAAGACTGGTAGGATCTCTAAAACATTTTTCAAGGACATGTCATTGATAAAGCTAAATACTCCAAGGTTGTGTAATACAACAGATTAATCATTGAGAAGAGTGAAATTATGCTGTTTTGAAAACTATGGCAGGTCAGATTTTCTGCCTAATTATATAAGAAGATTTCTCTAAAAAATACACATTATTTCAAAGACTTATTGGCTGTGAAATAAGTTAAGGGTATTTCAAATGGCTTGTCTGCAAAGAAAGGTGAGATGTAGGGAATCACAGAAAGTCGAGGGGAAAATAGGTCAATATATACATTGCTGTATGGTGAACTAAGCCTTAGGCCAGCAACAATGGAGAGGACCTGACCCTTAGACACGTACAAGTAAGCTGGAATCTTCAAAAGTTCAAATCTTTATAAGTAAAAAGATTTATTAAAATGAATAACCAAGTGTTTTAATTGACATCAGAAGATGAAAACAATAAACCCTGAGAACATAGAGAAAAGATAAATAAAGATATGAGCAGAACTTAATACAACAGAAAACGTATAAAATTCAGGTGATTTAGTAAGTCCAAAGAATTTTCTTTGAAAAGATTTAAAAGACACACTTTGATTAAGGAAAACCAAAACATAAGTAAAGAATATACAGAAAGAGTCAGGACAATGTTAGAGCAGAGAATATATGAAACGCCAGTAAATTTGAACATTTCTGTAAAGTGGACCATTTCCTAGCTCCTAAAGTTTACCAACACTGACACAAGAGGAAATCATTTAAGGTCATCATGTCTGCCCTTGGCATTCTCGGAACGCCCTGGCCTCAGAATGAAGCCTCTGTGGTCCATGGTAACCTGCAGAGAGGGGGCGGGGCTGAGGGAGGTTGGAACACTGCCCTCACTGAGGGAGTGGGTGTGGCCATCTCTGCTGTGACTGAACAAAGGGCAGGGGAGCAGGGGGCCCAGGGCAGGGCCCTCAGAGCCCGGCAGGCCCAGTGGAGTGTCACAAGTTTTTAGGCCCAGGCCAAAGGGCGCCTTCGTTGTCTGCACAGCTGCCCAAACTCTCACATTTCCACTCAGGCCGCCCTCTTACTTGAAGTGTGTGTGGAACGTGTCCGCGCAGTACACCGCGCTGCACAGCAAAGCATAGGTCTCGGCATCGTAGCTTCCTGCCAGGTGACCGAAGTTCGCAGGCAGATGGGACCCTGGGACACACGCGGAGGGGCTCCTGCCCGGGTCACACTCCGCCCACAGCCCCTGCCCCAGATCGGGGGCCGCAAAGCAGCCCTGTCTGAGTCCCCTGCCTCTAGAGGGAGTATTGGACCAACACTTGTAGAAAACGGGGTCCTTGCGGGCCACTCATTGGAGGGACACAAATAAATCTTTGCCGACTTTCTGCTGAAACTTACGAGCGTTCACACCTAAGCCTCTTACAAGGTCAGCTGTTTAGCTAAACATGAGCTCATGATCTAAATTTACACAATATTGAAGAAAGCAGCTACAAGGGGAGACAATCAGCCAAAACCATCAATACCAGAATTAGATTCCCAAGGCCATCCATCAGATGTAGGAATAATCGGGTGCAAGGCAGAAAATATACATAAAACTGGAACGGAAACAAGGCACAAGGATGTTTTCAAAGACTGGTAGGATCTCTAAAACATTTTTCAAGGACATGTCATTGATAAAGCTAAATACTCCAAGGTTGTGTAATACAACAGATTAATCATTGAGAAGAGTGAAATTATGCTGTTTTGAAAACTATGGCAGGTCAGATTTTCTGCCTAATTATATAAGAAGATTTCTCTAAAAAATACACATTATTTCAAAGACTTATTGGCTGTGAAATAAGTTAAGGGTATTTCAAATGGCTTGTCTGCAAAGAAAGGTGAGATGTAGGGAATCACAGAAAGTCGAGGGGAAAATAGGTCAATATATACATTGCTGTATGGTGAACTAAGCCTTAGGCCAGCAACAATGGAGAGGACCTGACCCTTAGACACGTACAAGTAAGCTGGAATCTTCAAAAGTTCAAATCTTTATAAGTAAAAAGATTTATTAAAATGAATAACCAAGTGTTTTAATTGACATCAGAAGATGAAAACAATAAACCCTGAGAACATAGAGAAAAGATAAATAAAGTTATGAGCAGAACTTAATACAACAGAAAACGTATAAAATTGAGGTGATTTAGTAAGTCCAAAGAATCTTCTTTGAAAAGAATTAAAAGACACACTTTGATTAAGGAAAACCAAAACATAAGTAAAGAATATACAGAAAGAGTCAGGAAAATGTTAGAGAAGAGAATATATGAAATGCCAGTAAATTTGAACATTTCTGTAAAGTGGACCATTTCCTAGCTCCAAAAGTTTACCAACACTGACACAAGAGGAAATCATTTAAGGTCATCATGTCTGCCCTTGGCATTCTCGGAACGCCCTGGCCTCAGAATGCAGCCTCTGTAGTCCATGGTAACCTGCGGAGAGGGGGCGGGGCTGAGGGAGGTTGGAACACTGCCCTCACTGAGGGAGTGGGTGTGGCCATCTCTGCTGTGACTGAACAAAGGGCAGGGGAGCAGGGGGCCCAGGGCAGGGCCCTCAGAGCCCGGCAGGCCCAGTGGAGTGTCACAAGCTTTTAGGCCCAGGCCAAAGGGCGCCTTCTTTGTCTGCACAGCTGCCCAAACTCTCACCTTTCCACTCAGGCCGCCCTCTTAATTGAAGTGTGTGTGGAACGTGTCCGTGCAGTATACCGCGCTGCACAGCTAAGCATAGGTCTGGGCATCGTAGCTTCCTGCCAGGTGACCGAAGTTCGCAGGCAGATGGGTCCCTGGGACACACGCGGATGGGTTCCTGCCCGGGTCACAGACCGCCCACTGCCCCTGCCCCAGATCGGGGGCTGCAAAGCAGCCCTGTCTGAGTCCCCTGCCTCTAGAGGGAGTATTGGACCAACACTTGTAGAAAACGGGGTCCTTGCGGGCCACTCATTGGAGGGACACAAATAAATCTTTGCCGACTTTCTGCTGAAACTTACGAGCGTTCACACCAAAGCCTCTTACAAGGTCAGCTGTTTAGCTAAACATGAGCTCATGATCTAAATTTACACAATATTGAAGAAAGCAGCTACAAGGGGAGACAATCAGCCAAAACCATCAATACCAGAATTAGATTCCCAAGGCCATCCATCAGATGTAGGAATAATCGGGTGCAAGGCAGAAAATATACATAAAACTGGAACTGAAACAAGGCACAAGGATGTTTTCAAAGACTGGTAGGATCTCTAAAACATTTTTCAAGGACATGTCATTGATAAAGCTAAATACTCCAAGGTTGTGTAATACAACAGATTAATCATTGAGAAGAGTGAAATTATGCTGTTTTGAAAACTATGGCAGGTCAGATTTTCTGCCTAATTATATAAGAAGATTTCTCTAAAAAATACACATTATTTCAAAGACTTATTGGCTGTGAAATAAGTTAAGGGTATTTCAAATGGCTTGTCTGCAAAGAAAGGTGAGATGTAGGGAATCACAGAAAGTCGAGGGGAAAATAGGTCAATATATACATTGCTGTATGGTGAACTAAGCCTTAGGCCAGCAACAATGGAGAGGACCTGACCCTTAGACACGTACAAGTAAGCTGGAATCTTCAAAAGTTCAAATCTTTATAAGTAAAAATATTTATTAAAATGAATAACCAAGTGTTTTAATTGACATCAGAAGATGAAAACAATAAACCCTGAGAACATAGAGAAAAGATAAATAAAGATATGAGCAGAACTTAATACAACAGAAAACGTATAAAATTCAGGTGATTTAGTAAGTCCAAAGAATCTTCTTTGAAAAGATTTAAAAGACACACTTTGATTAAGGAAAACCAAAACATAAGTAAAGAATATACAGAAAGAGTCAGGACAATGTTAGAGCAGAGAATATATGAAATGCCAGTAAATTTGAACATTTCTGTAAAGTGGACCATTTCCTAGCTCCTAAAGTTTACCAACACTGACACAAGAGGAAATCATTTAAGGTCATCATGTCTGCCCTTGGCATTCTCAGAACGCCCTGGCCTCAGAATGAAGCCTCTGTGGTCCATGGTAACCTGCAGAGAGGGGGCGGGGCTGAGGGAGGTTGGAACACTGCCCTCACTGAGGGAGTGTGTGTGGCCATCTCTGCTGTGACTGAACAAAGGGCAGGGGAGCAGGGGGCCCAGGGCAGGGCCCTCAGAGCCCGGCAGGCCCAGTGGAGTGTCACAAGTTTTTAGGCCCAGGCCAAAGGGCGCCTTCTTTGTCTGCACAGCTGCCCAAACTCTCACATTTCCACTCAGGCCGCCCTCTTACTTGAAGTGTGTGTGGAACGTGTCCGCGCAGTACACCGCGCTGCACAGCAAAGCATAGGTCTCGGCATCGTAGCTTCCTGCCAGGTGACCGAAGTTCGCAGGCAGATGGGACCCTGGGACACACGCGGAGGGGCTCCTGCCCGGGTCACACTCCGCCCACAGCCCCTGCCCCAGATCGGGGGCCGCAAAGCAGCCCTGTCTGAGTCCCCTGCCTCTAGAGGGAGTATTGGACCAACACTTGTAGAAAACGGGGTCCTTGCGGGCCACTCATTGGAGGGACACAAATAAATCTTTGCCGACTTTCTGCTGAAACTTACGAGCGTTCACACCTAAGCCTCTTACAAGGTCAGCTGTTTAGCTAAACATGAGCTCATGATCTAAATTTACACAATATTGAAGAAAGCAGCTACAAGGGGAGACAATCAGCCAAAACCATCAATACCAGAATTAGATTCCCAAGGCCATCCATCAGATGTAGGAATAATCGGGTGCAAGGCAGAAAATATACATAAAACTGGAACGGAAACAAGGCACAAGGATGTTTTCAAAGACTGGTAGGATCTCTAAAACATTTTTCAAGGACATGTCATTGATAAAGCTAAATACTCCAAGGTTGTGTAATACAACAGATTAATCATTGAGAAGAGTGAAATTATGCTGTTTTGAAAACTATGGCAGGTCAGATTTTCTGCCTAATTATATAAGAAGATTTCTCTAAAAAATACACATTATTTCAAAGACTTATTGGCTGTGAAATAAGTTAAGGGTATTTCAAATGGCTTGTCTGCAAAGAAAGGTGAGATGTAGGGAATCACAGAAAGTCGAGGGGAAAATAGGTCAATATATACATTGCTGTATGGTGAACTAAGCCTTAGGCCAGCAACAATGGAGAGGACCTGACCCTTAGACACGTACAAGTAAGCTGGAATCTTCAAAAGTTCAAATCTTTATAAGTAAAAAGATTTATTAAAATGAATAACCAAGTGTTTTAATTGACATTAGAAGATGAAAACAATAAACCCTGAGAACATAGAGAAAAGATAAATAAAGTTATGAGCAGAACTTAATACAACAGAAAACGTATAAAATTGAGGTGATTTAGTAAGTCCAAAGAATCTTCTTTGAAAAGAATTAAAAGACACACTTTGATTAAGGAAAACCAAAACATAAGTAAAGAATATACAGAAAGAGTCAGGAAAATGTTAGAGAAGAGAATATATGAAATGCCAGTAAATTTGAACATTTCTGTAAAGTGGACCATTTCCTAGCTCCAAAAGTTTACCAACACTGACACAAGAGGAAATCATTTAAGGTCATCATGTCTGCCCTTGGCATTCTCGGAACACCCTGGCCTCAGAATGCAGCCTCTGTAGTCCATGGTAACCTGCGGAGAGGGGGCGGGGCTGAGGGAGGTTGGAACACTGCCCTCACTGAGGGAGTGGGTGTGGCCATCTCTGCTGTGACTGAACAAAGGGCAGGGGAGCAGGGGGCCCAGGGCAGGGCCCTCAGAGCCCGGCAGGCCCAGTGGAGTGTCACAAGCTTTTAGGCCCAGGCCAAAGGGCGCCTTCTTTGTCTGCACAGCTGCCCAAACTCTCACCTTTCCACTCAGGCCGCCCTCTTAATTGAAGTGTGTGTGGAACGTGTCCGTGCAGTATACCGCGCTGCACAGCTAAGCATAGGTCTGGGCATCGTAGCTTCCTGCCAGGTGACCGAAGTTCGCAGGCAGATGGGTCCCTGGGACACACGCGGATGGGTTCCTGCCCGGGTCACAGACCGCCCACTGCCCCTGCCCCAGATCGGGGGCTGCAAAGCAGCCCTGTCTGAGTCCCCTGCCTCTAGAGGGAGTATTGGACCAACACTTGTAGAAAACGGGGTCCTTGCGGGCCACTCATTGGAGGGACACAAATAAATCTTTGCCGACTTTCTGCTGAAACTTACGAGCGTTCACACCAAAGCCTCTTACAAGGTCAGCTGTTTAGCTAAACATGAGCTCATGATCTAAATTTACACAATATTGAAGAAAGCAGCTACAAGGGGAGACAATCAGCCAAAACCATCAATACCAGAATTAGATTCCCAAGGCCATCCATCAGATGTAGGAATAATCGGGTGCAAGGCAGAAAATATACATAAAACTGGAACGGAAACAAGGCACAAGGATGTTTTCAAAGACTGGTAGGATCTCTAAAACATTTTTCAAGGACATGTCATTGATAAAGCTAAATACTCCAAGGTTGTGTAATACAACAGATTAATCATTGAGAAGAGTGAAATTATGCTGTTTTGAAAACTATGGCAGGTCAGATTTTCTGCCTAATTATATAAGAAGATTTCTCTAAAAAATACACATTATTTCAAAGACTTATTGGCTGTGAAATAAGTTAAGGGTATTTCAAATGGCTTGTCTGCAAAGAAAGGTGAGATGTAGGGAATCACAGAAAGTCGAGGGGAAAATAGGTCAATATATACATTGCTGTATGGTGAACTAAGCCTTAGGCCAGCAACAATGGAGAGGACCTGACCCTTAGACACGTACAAGTAAGCTGGAATCTTCAAAAGTTCAAATCTTTATAAGTAAAAATATTTATTAAAATGAATAACCAAGTGTTTTAATTGACATCAGAAGATGAAAACAATAAACCCTGAGAACATAGAGAAAAGATAAATAAAGATATGAGCAGAACTTAATACAACAGAAAACGTATAAAATTCAGGTGATTTAGTAAGTCCAAAGAATCTTCTTTGAAAAGATTTAAAAGACACACTTTGATTAAGGAAAACCAAAACATAAGTAAAGAATATACAGAAAGAGTCAGGACAATGTTAGAGCAGAGAATATATGAAATGCCAGTAAATTTGAACATTTCTGTAAAGTGGACCATTTCCTAGCTCCTAAAGTTTACCAACACTGACACAAGAGGAAATCATTTAAGGTCATCATGTCTGCCCTTGGCATTCTCAGAACGCCCTGGCCTCAGAATGAAGCCTCTGTGGTCCATGGTAACCTGCAGAGAGGGGGCGGGGCTGAGGGAGGTTGGAACACTGCCCTCACTGAGGGAGTGGGTGTGGCCATCTCTGCTGTGACTGAACAAAGGGCAGGGGAGCAGGGGGCCCAGGGCAGGGCCCTCAGAGCCCGGCAGGCCCAGTGGAGTGTCACAAGTTTTTAGGCCCAGGCCAAAGGGCGCCTTCTTTGTCTGCACAGCTGCCCAAACTCTCACATTTCCACTCAGGCCGCCCTCTTACTTGAAGTGTGTGTGGAACGTGTCCGCGCAGTACACCGCGCTGCACAGCAAAGCATAGGTCTCGGCATCGTAGCTTCCTGCCAGGTGACCGAAGTTCGCAGGCAGATGGGACCCTGGGACACACGCGGAGGGGCTCCTGCCCGGGTCACACTCCGCCCACAGCCCCTGCCCCAGATCGGGGGCCGCAAAGCAGCCCTGTCTGAGTCCCCTGCCTCTAGAGGGAGTATTGGACCAACACTTGTAGAAAACGGGGTCCTTGCGGGCCACTCATTGGAGGGACACAAATAAATCTTTGCCGACTTTCTGCTGAAACTTACGAGCGTTCACACCTAAGCCTCTTACAAGGTCAGCTGTTTAGCTAAACATGAGCTCATGATCTAAATTTACACAATATTGAAGAAAGCAGCTACAAGGGGAGACAATCAGCCAAAACCATCAATACCGGAATTAGATTCCCAAGGCCATCCATCAGATGTAGGAATAATCGGGTGCAAGGCAAAATATGCATAAAACTGGAACGGAAACAAGGCACAAGGATGTTTTCAAAGACTGGTAGGATCTCTAAAACATTTTTCAAGGACATGTCATTGATAAAGCTAAATACTCCAAGGTTGTGTAATACAACAGATTAATCATTGAGAAGAGTGAAATTATGCTGTTTTGAAAACTATGGCAGGTCAGATTTTCTGCCTAATTATATAAGAAGATTTCTCTAAAAAATACACATTATTTCAAAGACTTATTGGCTGTGAAATAAGTTAAGGGTATTTCAAATGGCTTGTCTGCAAAGAAAGGTGAGATGTAGGGAATCACAGAAAGTCGAGGGGAAAATAGGTCAATATATACATTGCTGTATGGTGAACTAAGCCTTAGGCCAGCAACAATGGAGAGGACCTGACCCTTAGACACGTACATGTAAGCTGGAATCTTCAAAAGTTCAAATCTTTATAAGTAAAAAGATTTATTAAAATGAATAACCAAGTGTTTTAATTGACATCAGAAGATGAAAACAATAAACCCTGAGAACATAGAGAAAAGATAAATAAAGTTATGAGCAGAACTTAATACAACAGAAAACGTATAAAATTGAGGTGATTTAGTAAGTCCAAAGAATCTTCTTTGAAAAGATTTAAAAGACACACTTTGATTAAGGAAAACCAAAACATAAGTAAAGAATATACAGAAAGAGTCAGGACAATGTTAGAGCAGAGAATATATGAAATGCCAGTAAATTTGAACATTTCTGTAAAGTGGACCATTTCCTAGCTCCAAAAGTTTACCAACACTGACACAAGAGGAAATCATTTAATGTCATCATGTCTGCCCTTGGCATTCTCGGAACGCCCTGGCCTCAGAATGCAGCCTCTGTAGTCCATGGTAACCTGCGGAGAGGGGGCGGGGCTGAGGGAGGTTGGAACACTGCCCTCACTGAGGGAGTGGGTGTGGCCATCTCTGCTGTGACTGAACAAAGGGCAGGGGAGCAGGGGGCCCAGGGCAGGGCCCTCAGAGCCCGGCAGGCCCAGTGGAGTGTCACAAGCTTTTAGGCCCAGGCCAAAGGGCGCCTTCTTTGTCTGCACAGCTGCCCAAACTCTCACCTTTCCACTCAGGCCGCCCTCTTAATTGAAGTGTGTGTGGAACGTGTCCGTGCAGTATACCGCGCTGCACAGCTAAGCATAGGTCTGGGCATCGTAGCTTCCTGCCAGGTGACCGAAGTTCGCAGGCAGATGGGTCCCTGGGACACACGCGGATGGGTTCCTGCCCGGGTCACAGGCCGCCCACTGCCCCTGCCCCAGATCGGGGGCTGCAAAGCAGCCCTGTCTGAGTCCCCTGCCTCTAGAGGGAGTATTGGACCAACACTTGTAGAAAACGGGGTCCTTGCGGGCCACTCATTGGAGGGACACAAATAAATCTTTGACGACTTTCTGCTGAAACTTACGAGCGTTCACACCAAAGCCTCTTACAAGGTCAGCTGTTTAGCTAAACATGAGCTCATGATCTAAATTTACACAATATTGAAGAAAGCAGCTACAAGGGGAGACAATCAGCCAAAACCATCAATACCAGAATTAGATTCCCAAGGCCATCCATCAGATGTAGGAATAATCGGGTGCAAGGCAGAAAATATACATAAAACTGGAACTGAAACAAGGCACAAGGATGTTTTCAAAGACTGGTAGGATCTCTAAAACATTTTTCAAGGACATGTCATTGATAAAGCTAAATACTCCAAGGTTGTGTAATACAACAGATTAATCATTGAGAAGAGTTAAATTATGCTGTTTTGAAAACTATGGCAGGTCAGATTTTCTGCCTAATTATATAAGAAGATTTCTCTAAAAAATACACATTATTTCAAAGACTTATTGGCTGTGAAATAAGTTAAGGGTATTTCAAATGGCTTGTCTGCACAGAAAGGTGAGATGTAGGGAATCACAGAAAGTCGAGGGGAAAATAGGTCAATATATACATTGCTGTATGGTGAACTAAGCCTTAGGCCAGCAACAATGGAGAGGACCTGACCCTTAGACACGTACAAGTAAGCTGGAATCTTCAAAAGTTCAAATCTTTATAAGTAAAAATATTTATTAAAATGAATAACCAAGTGTTTTAATTGACATCAGAAGATGAAAACAATAAACCCTGAGAACATAGAGAAAAGATAAATAAAGATATGAGCAGAACTTAATACAACAGAAAACGTATAAAATTGAGGTGATTTAGTAAGTCCAAAGAATCTTCTTTGAAAAGATTTAAAAGACACACTTTGATTAAGGAAAACCAAAACATAAGTAAAGAATATACAGAAAGAGTCAGGACAATGTTAGAGCAGAGAATATATGAAATGCCAGTAAATTTGAACATTTCTGTAAAGTGGACCATTTCCTAGCTCATAAAGTTTACCAACACTGACACAAGAGGAAATCATTTAAGGTCATCATGTCTGCCCTTGGCATTCTCGGAACGCCCTGGCCTCAGAATGCAGCCTCTGTGGTCCATGGTAACCTGCAGAGAGGGGGCGGGGCTGAGGGAGTTTGGAACACTGCCCTCACTGAGGGAGTGGGTGTGGCCATCTCTGCTGTGACTGAACAAAGGGCAGGGGAGCAGGGGGCCCAGGCCAGGGCCCTCAGAGCCCGGCAGGCCCAGTGGAGTGTCACAAGCTTTTAGGCCCAGGCCAAAGGGCGCCTTCTTTGTCTGCACAGCTGCCCAAACTCTCACCTTTCCACTCAGGCTGCCCTCTTACTTGAAGTGTGTGTGGAACGTGTCCGCGCAGTACACCGCGCTGCACAGCTAAGCATAGTTCTGGGCATCTTAGCTTCCTGCCAGGTGACCGAAGTTCGCAGGCAGATGGGACCATGGGACACACGCGGAGGGGCTCCTGCCCTGGTCACACTCCGCCCACTGCCCCTGCCCCAGATCGGGGGCCGCAAAGCAGCCCTGTCTGAGTCCCCTGCCTCTAGAGGGAGTATTGGACCAACACTTGTAGAAAACGGGGTCCTTGCGGGCCACTCATTGGAGGGACACAAATAAATCTTTGCCGACTTTCTGCTGAAACTTACGAGCGTTCACACCTAAGCCTCTTAGAAGGTCAGCTGTTTAGCTAAACATGAGCTCATGATCTAAATTTACACAATATTGAAGAAAGCAGCTACAAGGGGAGACAATCAGTCAAAACCATCAATACCAGAATTAGATTCCCAAGGCCATCCATCAGATGTAGGAATAATCGGGTGCAAGGCAGAAAATATACATAAAACTGGAACTGAAACAAGGCACATGGATGTTTTCAAAGACTGGTAGGATCTCTAAAACATTTTTCAAGGACATGTCATTGATAAAGCTAAATACTCCAAGGTTGTGTAATACAACAGATTAATCATTGAGAAGAGTGAAATTATGCTGTTTTGAAAACTATGGCAGGTCAGATTTTCTGCCTAGTTATATAAGAAGATTTCTCTAAAAAATACACATTATTTCAAAGACTTATTGGCTGTGAAATAAGTTAAGGGTATTTCAAATGGCTTGTCTGCAAAGAAAGGTGAGATGTAGGGAATCACAGAAAGTCGAGGGGAAAATAGGTCAATATATACATTGCTGTATGGTGAACTAAGCCTTAGGCCAGCAACAATGGAGAGGACCTGACCCTTAGACACGTACATGTAAGCTGGAATCTTCAAAAGTTCAAATCTTTATAAGTAAAAAGATTTATTAAAATGAATAACCAAGTGTTTTAATTGACATCAGAAGATGAAAACAATAAACCCTGAGAACATAGAGAAAAGATAAATAAAGTTATGAGCAGAACTTAATACAACAGAAAACGTATAAAATTGAGGTGATTTAGTAAGTCCAAAGAATCTTCTTTGAAAAGAATTAAAAGACACACTTTGATTAAGGAAAACCAAAACATAAGTAAAGAATATACAGAAAGAGTCAGGACAATGTTAGAGCAGAGAATATATGAAATGCCAGTAAATTTGAACATTTCTGTAAAGTGGACCATTTCCTAGCTCCAAAAGTTTACCAACACTGACACAAGAGGAAATCATTTAATGTCATCATGTCTGCCCTTGGCATTCTCGGAACGCCCTGGCCTCAGAATGCAGCCTCTGTAGTCCATGGTAACCTGCGGAGAGGGGGCGGGGCTGAGGGAGGTTGGATCACTGCCCTCACTGAGGGAGTGGGTGTGGCCATCTCTGCTGTGACTGAACAAAGGGCAGGGGAGCAGGGGTCCCAGGGCAGGGCCCTCAGAGCCCGGCAGGCCCAGTGGAGTGTCACAAGCTTTTAGGCCCAGGCCAAAGGGCGCCTTCTTTGTCTGCACAGCTGCCCAAACTCTCACCTTTCCACTCAGGCCGCCCTCTTAATTGAAGTGTGTGTGGAACGTGTCCGTGCAGTATACCGCGCTGCACAGCTAAGCATAGGTCTGGGCATCGTAGCTTCCTGCCAGGTGACCGAAGTTCGCAGGCAGATGGGTCCCTGGGACACACGCGGATGGGTTCCTGCCCGGGTCACAGGCTGCCCACTGCCCCTGCCCCAGATCGGGGGCTGCAAAGCAGCCCTGTCTGAGTCCCCTGCCTCTAGAGGGAGTATTGGACCAACACTTGTAGAAAACGGGGTCCTTGCGGGCCACTCATTGGAGGGACACAAATAAATCTTTGACGACTTTCTGCTGAAACTTACGAGCGTTCACACCAAAGCCTCTTACAAGGTCAGCTGTTTAGCTAAACATGAGCTCATGATCTAAATTTACACAATATTGAAGAAAGCAGCTACAAGGGGAGACAATCAGCCAAAACCATCAATACCAGAATTAGATTCCCAAGGCCATCCATCAGATGTAGGAATAATCGGGTGCAAGGCAGAAAATATACATAAAACTGGAACTGAAACAACGCACAAGGATGTTTTCAAAGACTGGTAGGATCTCTAAAACATTTTTCAAGGACATGTCATTGATAAAGCTAAATACTCCAAGGTTGTGTAATACAACAGATTAATCATTGAGAAGAGTGAAATTATGCTGTTTTGAAAACTATGGCAGGTCAGATTTTCTGCCTAATTATATAAGAAGATTTCTCTAAAAAATACACATTATTTCAAAGACTTATTGGCTGTGAAATAAGTTAAGGGTATTTCAAATGGCTTGTCTGCAAAGAAAGGTGAGATGTAGGGAATCACAGAAAGTCGAGGGGAAAATAGGTCAATATATACATTGCTGTATGGTGAACTAAGCCTTAGGCCAGCAACAATGGAGAGGACCTGACCCTTAGACATGTACAAGTAAGCTGGAATCTTCAAAAGTTCAAATCTTTATAAGTAAAAATATTTATTAAAATGAATAACCAAGTGTTTTAATTGACATCAGAAGATGAAAACAATAAACCCTGAGAACATAGAGAAAAGATAAATAAAGATATGAGCAGAACTTAATACAACAGAAAACGTATAAAATTCAGGTGATTTAGTAAGTCCAAAGAATCTTCTTTGAAAAGATTTAAAAGACACACTTTGATTAAGGAAAACCAAAACATAAGTAAAGAATATACAGAAAGAGTCAGGACAATGTTAGAGCAGAGAATATATGAAATGCCAGTAAATTTGAACATTTCTGTAAAGTGGACCATTTCCTAGCTCCTAAAGTTTACCAACACTGACACAAGAGGAAATCATTTAAGGTCATCATGTCTGCCCTTGGCATTCTCAGAACGCCCTGGCCTCAGAATGAAGCCTCTGTGGTCCATGGTAACCTGCAGAGAGGGGGCGGGGCTGAGGGAGGTTGGAACACTGCCCTCACTGAGGGAGTGGGTGTGGCCATCTCTGCTGTGACTGAACAAAGGGCAGGGGAGCAGGGGGCCCAGGGCAGGGCCCTCAGAGCCCGGCAGGCCCAGTGGAGTGTCACAAGTTTTTAGGCCCAGTCCAAAGGGCGCCTTCTTTGTCTGCACAGCTGCCCAAACTCTCACATTTCCACTCAGGCCGCCCTCTTACTTGAAGTGTGTGTGGAACGTGTCCGCGCAGTACACCGCGCTGCACAGCAAAGCATAGGTCTCGGCATCGTAGCTTCCTGCCAGGTGACCGAAGTTCGCAGGCAGATGGGACCCTGGGACACACGCGGAGGGGCTCCTGCCCGGGTCACACTCCGCCCACAGCCCCTGCCCCAGATCGGGGGCCGCAAAGCAGCCCTGTCTGAGTCCCCTGCCTCTAGAGGGAGTATTGGACCAACACTTGTAGAAAACGGGGTCCTTGCGGGCCACTCATTGGAGGGACACAAATAAATCTTTGCCGACTTTCTGCTGAAACTTACGAGCGTTCACACCTAAGCCTCTTACAAGGTCAGCTGTTTAGCTAAACATGAGCTCATGATCTAAATTTACACAATATTGAAGAAAGCAGCTACAAGGGGAGACAATCAGCCAAAACCATCAATACCGGAATTAGATTCCCAAGGCCATCCATCAGATGTAGGAATAATCGGGTGCAAGGCAAAAATATACATAAAACTGGAACGGAAACAAGGCACAAGGATGTTTTCAAAGACTGGTAGGATCTCTAAAACATTTTTCAAGGACATGTCATTGATAAAGCTAAATACTCCAAGGTTGTGTAATACAACAGATTAATCATTGAGAAGAGTGAAATTATGCTGTTTTGAAAACTATGGCAGGTCAGATTTTCTGCCTAATTATATAAGAAGATTTCTCTAAAAAATACACATTATTTCAAAGACTTATTGGCTGTGAAATAAGTTAAGGGTATTTCAAATGGCTTGTCTGCAAAGAAAGGTGAGATGTAGGGAATCACAGAAAGTCGAGGGGAAAATAGGTCAATATATACATTGCTGTATGGTGAACTAAGCCTTAGGCCAGCAACAATGGAGAGGACCTGACCCTTAGACACGTACATGTAAGCTGGAATCTTCAAAAGTTCAAATCTTTATAAGTAAAAAGATTTATTAAAATGAATAACCAAGTGTTTTAATTGACATCAGAAGATGAAAACAATAAACCCTGAGAACATAGAGAAAAGATAAATAAAGTTATGAGCAGAACTTAATACAACAGAAAACGTATAAAATTGAGGTGATTTAGTAAGTCCAAAGAATCTTCTTTGAAAAGATTTAAAAGACACACTTTGATTAAGGAAAACCAAAACATAAGTAAAGAATATACAGAAAGAGTCAGGACAATGTTAGAGCAGAGAATATATGAAATGCCAGTAAATTTGAACATTTCTGTAAAGTGGACCATTTCCTAGCTCCAAAAGTTTACCAACACTGACACAAGAGGAAATCATTTAATGTCATCATGTCTGCCCTTGGCATTCTCGGAACGCCCTGGCCTCAGAATGCAGCCTCTGTAGTCCATGGTAACCTGCGGAGAGGGGGCGGGGCTGAGGGAGTTTGGAACACTGCCCTCACTGAGGGAGTGGGTGTGGCCATCTCTGCTGTGACTGAACAAAGGGCAGGGGAGCAGGGGGCCCAGGGCAGGGCCCTCAGAGCCCGGCAGGCCCAGTGGAGTGTCACAAGCTTTTAGGCCCAGGCCAAAGGGCGCCTTCTTTGTCTGCACAGCTGCCCAAACTCTCACCTTTCCACTCAGGCCGCCCTCTTAATTGAAGTGTGTGTGGAACGTGTCCGTGCAGTATACCGCGCTGCACAGCTAAGCATAGGTCTGGGCATCGTAGCTTCCTGCCAGGTGACCGAAGTTCGCAGGCAGATGGGTCCCTGGGACACACGCGGATGGGTTCCTGCCCGGGTCACAGGCCGCCCACAGCCCATGCCCCAGATCGGGGGCTGCAAAGCAGCCCTGTCTGAGTCCCCTGCCTCTAGAGGGAGTATTGGACCAACACTTGTAGAAAACGGGGTCCTTGCGGGCCACTCATTGGAGGGACACAAATAAATCTTTGCCGACTTTCTGCTGAAACTTACGAGCGTTCACACCAAAGCCTCTTACAAGGTCAGCTGTTTAGCTAAACATGAGCTCATGATCTAAATTTACACAATATTGAAGAAAGCAGCTACAAGGGGAGACAATCAGCCAAAACCATCAATACCAGAATTAGATTCCCAAGGCCATCCATCAGATGTAGGAATAATCGGGTGCAAGGCAGAAAATATACATAAAACTGGAACTGAAACAAGGCACAAGGATGTTTTCAAAGACTGGTAGGATCTCTAAAACATTTTTCAAGGACATGTCATTGATAAAGCTAAATACTCCAAGGTTGTGTAATACAACAGATTAATCATTGAGAAGAGTTAAATTATGCTGTTTTGAAAACTATGGCAGGTCAGATTTTCTGCCTAATTATATAAGAAGATTTCTCTAAAAAATACACATTATTTCAAAGACTTATTGGCTGTGAAATAAGTTAAGGGTATTTCAAATGGCTTGTCTGCACAGAAAGGTGAGATGTAGGGAATCACAGAAAGTCGAGGGGAAAATAGGTCAATATATACATTGCTGTATGGTGAACTAAGCCTTAGGCCAGCAACAATGGAGAGGACCTGACCCTTAGACACGTACAAGTAAGCTGGAATCTTCAAAAGTTCAAATCTTTATAAGTAAAAATATTTATTAAAATGAATAACCAAGTGTTTTAATTGACATCAGAAGATGAAAACAATAAACCCTGAGAACATAGAGAAAAGATAAATAAAGATATGAGCAGAACTTAATACAACAGAAAACGTATAAAATTGAGGTGATTTAGTAAGTCCAAAGAATCTTCTTTGAAAAGATTTAAAAGACACACTTTGATTAAGGAAAACCAAAACATAAGTAAAGAATATACAGAAAGAGTCAGGACAATGTTAGAGCAGAGAATATATGAAATGCCAGTAAATTTGAACATTTCTGTAAAGTGGACCATTTCCTAGCTCATAAAGTTTACCAACACTGACACAAGAGGAAATCATTTAAGGTCATCATGTCTGCCCTTGGCATTCTCGGAAAGCCCTGGCCTCAGAATGCAGCCTCTGTGGTCCATGGTAACCTGCAGAGAGGGGGCGGGGCTGAGGGAGTTTGGAACACTGCCCTCACTGAGGGAGTGGGTGTGGCCATCTCTGCTGTGACTGAACAAAGGGCAGGGGAGCAGGGGGCCCAGGCCAGGGCCCTCAGAGCCCGGCAGGCCCAGTGGAGTGTCACAAGCTTTTAGGCCCAGGCCAAAGGGCGCCTTCTTTGTCTGCACAGCTGCCCAAACTCTCACCTTTCCACTCAGGCTGCCCTCTTACTTGAAGTGTGTGTGGAACGTGTCCGCGCAGTACACCGCGCTGCACAGCTAAGCATAGTTCTGGGCATCTTAGCTTCCTGCCAGGTGACCGAAGTTCGCAGGCAGATGGGACCATGGGACACACGCGGAGGGGCTCCTGCCCTGGTCACACTCCGCCCACTGCCCCTGCCCCAGATCGGGGGCCGCAAAGCAGCCCTGTCTGAGTCCCCTGCCTCTAGAGGGAGTATTGGACCAACACTTGTAGAAAACGGGGTCCTTGCGGGCCACTCATTGGAGGGACACAAATAAATCTTTGCCGACTTTCTGCTGAAACTTACGAGCGTTCACACCTAAGCCTCTTAGAAGGTCAGCTGTTTAGCTAAACATGAGCTCATGATCTAAATTTACACAATATTGAAGAAAGCAGCTACAAGGGGAGACAATCAGTCAAAACCATCAATACCAGAATTAGATTCCCAAGGCCATCCATCAGATGTAGGAATAATCGGGTGCAAGGCAGAAAATATACATAAAACTGGAACTGAAACAAGGCACATGGATGTTTTCAAAGACTGGTAGGATCTCTAAAACATTTTTCAAGGACATGTCATTGATAAAGCTAAATACTCCAAGGTTGTGTAATACAACAGATTAATCATTGAGAAGAGTGAAATTATGCTGTTTTGA
Source organism: Mesoplodon mirus (assembly GCF_964341445.2). NCBI lineage: Eukaryota > Metazoa > Chordata > Mammalia > Artiodactyla > Ziphiidae > Mesoplodon > Mesoplodon mirus. The sequence goes on along the minus strand of NC_138976.1, from coordinate 156,161,363 downwards.
AAACTATGGCAGGTCAGATTTTCTGCCTAGTTATATAAGAAGATTTCTCTAAAAAATACACATTATTTCAAAGACTTATTGGCTGTGAAATAAGTTAAGGGTATTTCAAATGGCTTGTCTGCAAAGAAAGGTGAGATGTAGGGAATCACAGAAAGTCGAGGGGAAAATAGGTCAATATATACATTGCTGTATGGTGAACTAAGCCTTAGGCCAGCAACAATGGAGAGGACCTGACCCTTAGACACGTACATGTAAGCTGGAATCTTCAAAAGTTCAAATCTTTATAAGTAAAAAGATTTATTAAAATGAATAACCAAGTGTTTTAATTGACATCAGAAGATGAAAACAATAAACCCTGAGAACATAGAGAAAAGATAAATAAAGTTATGAGCAGAACTTAATACAACAGAAAACGTATAAAATTGAGGTGATTTAGTAAGTCCAAAGAATCTTCTTTGAAAAGATTTAAAAGACACACTTTGATTAAGGAAAACCAAAACATAAGTAAAGAATATACAGAAAGAGTCAGGACAATGTTAGAGCAGAGAATATATGAAATGCCAGTAAATTTGAACATTTCTGTAAAGTGGACCATTTCCTAGCTCCAAAAGTTTACCAACACTGACACAAGAGGAAATCATTTAATGTCATCATGTCTGCCCTTGGCATTCTCGGAACGCCCTGGCCTCAGAATGCAGCCTCTGTAGTCCATGGTAACCTGCGGAGAGGGGGCGGGGCTGAGGGAGGTTGGAACACTGCCCTCACTGAGGGAGTGGGTGTGGCCATCTCTGCTGTGACTGAACAAAGGGCAGGGGAGCAGGGGGCCCAGGGCAGGGCCCTCAGAGCCCGGCAGGCCCAGTGGAGTGTCACAAGCTTTTAGGCCCAGGCCAAAGGGCGCCTTCTTTGTCTGCACAGCTGCCCAAACTCTCACCTTTCCACTCAGGCCGCCCTCTTAATTGAAGTGTGTGTGGAACGTGTCCGTGCAGTATACCGCGCTGCACAGCTAAGCATAGGTCTGGGCATCGTAGCTTCCTGCCAGGTGACCGAAGTTCGCAGGCAGATGGGTCCCTGGGACACACGCGGATGGGTTCCTGCCCGGGTCACAGGCCGCCCACTGCCCCTGCCCCAGATCGGGGGCTGCAAAGCAGCCCTGTCTGAGTCCCCTGCCTCTAGAGGGAGTATTGGACCAACACTTGTAGAAAACGGGGTCCTTGCGGGCCACTCATTGGAGGGACACAAATAAATCTTTGACGACTTTCTGCTGAAACTTACGAGCGTTCACACCAAAGCCTCTTACAAGGTCAGCTGTTTAGCTAAACATGAGCTCATGATCTAAATTTACACAATATTGAAGAAAGCAGCTACAAGGGGAGACAATCAGCCAAAACCATCAATACCAGAATTAGATTCCCAAGGCCATCCATCAGATGTAGGAATAATCGGGTGCAAGGCAGAAAATATACATAAAACTGGAACTGAAACAAGGCACAAGGATGTTTTCAAAGACTGGTAGGATCTCTAAAACATTTTTCAAGGACATGTCATTGATAAAGCTAAATACTCCAAGGTTGTGTAATACAACAGATTAATCATTGAGAAGAGTGAAATTATGCTGTTTTGAAAACTATGGCAGGTCAGATTTTCTGCCTAATTATATAAGAAGATTTCTCTAAAAAATACACATTATTTCAAAGACTTATTGGCTGTGAAATAAGTTAAGGGTATTTCAAATGGCTTGTCTGCACAGAAAGGTGAGATGTAGGGAATCACAGAAAGTCGAGGGGAAAATAGGTCAATATATACATTGCTGTATGGTGAACTAAGCCTTAGGCCAGCAACAATGGAGAGGACCTGACCCTTAGACACGTACAAGTAAGCTGGAATCTTCAAAAGTTCAAATCTTTATAAGTAAAAATATTTATTAAAATGAATAACCAAGTGTTTTAATTGACATCAGAAGATGAAAACAATAAACCCTGAGAACATAGAGAAAAGATAAATAAAGATATGAGCAGAACTTAATACAACAGAAAACGTATAAAATTCAGGTGATTTAGTAAGTCCAAAGAATCTTCTTTGAAAAGATTTAAAAGACACACTTTGATTAAGGAAAACCAAAACATAAGTAAAGAATATACAGAAAGAGTCAGGACAATGTTAGAGCAGAGAATATATGAAATGCCAGTAAATTTGAACATTTCTGTAAAGTGGACCATTTCCTAGCTCCTAAAGTTTACCAACACTGACACAAGAGGAAATCATTTAAGGTCATCATGTCTGCCCTTGGCATTCTCGGAACGCCCTGGCCTCAGAATGCAGCCTCTGTGGTCCATGGTAACCTGCAGAGAGGGGGCGGGGCTGAGGGAGTTTGGAACACTGCCCTCACTGAGGGAGTGGGTGTGGCCATCTCTGCTGTGACTGAACAAAGGGCAGGGGAGCAGGGGGCCCAGGGCAGGGCCCTCAGAGCCCGGCAGGCCCAGTGGCGTGTCACAAGCTTTTAGGCCCAGGCCAAAGGGCACCTTCTTTGTCTGCACAGCTGCCCAAACTCTCACCTTTCCACTCAGGCTGCCCTCTTACTTGAAGTGTGTGTGGAACGTGTCCGCGCAGTATACCGCGCTGCACAGCTAAGCATAGTTCTGGGCATCTTAGCTTCCTGTAAGGTGACCGAAGTTCGCAGGCAGATGGGACCATGGGACACACGCGGAGGGGCTCCTGCCCGGGTCACACTCCGCCCACTGCCCCTGCCCCAGATCGGGGGCCGCAAAGCAGCCCTGTCTGAGTCCCCTGCCTCTAGAGGGAGTATTGGACCAACACTTGTAGAAAACGGGGTCCTTGCGGGCCACTCATTGGAGGGACACAAATAAATCTTTGCCGACTTTCTGCTGAAACTTATGAGCGTTCACACCTAAGCCTCTTACAAGGTCAGCTGTTTAGCTAAACATGAGCTCATGATCTAAATTTACACAATATTGAAGAAAGCAGCTACAAGGGGAGACAATCAGTCAAAACCATCAATACCAGAATTAGATTCCCAAGGCCATCCATCAGATGTAGGAATAATCGGGTGCAAGGCAGAAAATATACATAAAACTGGAACTGAAACAAGGCACAAGGATGTTTTCAAAGACTGGTAGGATCTCTAAAACATTTTTCAAGGACATGTCATTGATAAAGCTAAATACTCCAAGGTTGTGTAATACAACAGATTAATCATTGAGAAGAGTGAAATTATGCTGTTTTGAAAACTATGGCAGGTCAGATTTTCTGCCTAGTTATATAAGAAGATTTATCTAAAAAATACACATTATTTCAAAGACTTATTGGCTGTGAAATAAGTTAAGGGTATTTCAAATGGCTTGTCTGCAAAGAAAGGTGAGATGTAGGGAATCACAGAAAGTCGAGGGGAAAATAGGTCAATATATACATTGCTGTATGGTGAACTAAGCCTTAGGCCAGCAACAATGGAGAGGACCTGACACTTAGACACGTACATGTAAGCTGGAATCTTCAAAAGTTCAAATCTTTATAAGTAAAAAGATTTATTAAAATGAATAACCAAGTGTTTTAATTGACATCAGAAGATGAAAACAATAAACCCTGAGAACATAGAGAAAAGATAAATAAAGTTATGAGCAGAACTTAATACAACAGAAAACGTATAAAATTGAGGTGATTTAGTAAGTCCAAAGAATCTTCTTTGAAAAGAATTAAAAGACACACTTTGATTAAGGAAAACCAAAACATAAGTAAAGAATATACAGAAAGAGTCAGGACAATGTTAGAGCAGAGAATATATGAAATGCCAGTAAATTTGAACATTTCTGTAAAGTGGACCATTTCCTAGCTCCAAAAGTTTACCAACACTGACACAAGAGGAAATCATTTAATGTCATCATGTCTGCCCTTGGCATTCTCGGAACGCCCTGGCCTCAGAATGCAGCCTCTGTAGTCCATGGTAACCTGCGGAGAGGGGGCGGGGCTGAGGGAGGTTGGAACACTGCCCTCACTGAGGGAGTGGGTGTGGCCATCTCTGCTGTGACTGAACAAAGGGCAGGGGAGCAGGGGGCCCAGGGCAGGGCCCTCAGAGCCCGGCAGGCCCAGTGGAGTGTCACAAGCTTTTAGGCCCAGGCCAAAGGGCGCCTTCTTTGTCTGCACAGCTGCCCAAACACTCACCTTTCCACTCAGGCCGCCCTCTTAATTGAAGTGTGTGTGGAACGTGTCCGTGCAGTATACCGCGCTGCACAGCTAAGCATAGGTCTGGGCATCGTAACTTCCTGCCAGGTGACCGAAGTTCGCAGGCAGATGGGTCCCTGGGACACACGCGGATGGGTTCCTGCCCGGGTCACAGGCCGCCCACTGCCCCTGCCCCAGATCGGGGGCTGCAAAGCAGCCCTGTCTGAGTCCCCTGCCTCTAGAGGGAGTATTGGACCAACACTTGTAGAAAATGGGGTCCTTGCGGGCCACTCATTGGAGGGACACAAATAAATCTTTGCCGACTTTCTGCTGAAACTTACGAGCGTTCACACCAAAGCCTCTTACAAGGTCAGCTGTTTAGCTAAACATGAGCTCATGATCTAAATTTACACAATATTGAAGAAAGCAGCTACAAGGGGAGACAATCAGCCAAAACCATCAATACCAGAATTAGATTCCCAAGGCCATCCATCAGATGTAGGAATAATCGGGTGCAAGGCAGAAAATATACATAAAACTGGAACTGAAACAAGGCACAAGGATGTTTTCAAAGACTGGTAGGATCTCTAAAACATTTTTCAAGGACATGTCATTGATAAAGCTAAATACTCCAAGGTTGTGTAATACAACAGATTAATCATTGAGAAGAGTGAAATTATGCTGTTTTGAAAACTATGGCAGGTCAGATTTTCTGCCTAATTATATAAGAAGATTTCTCTAAAAAATACACATTATTTCAAAGACTTATTGGCTGTGAAATAAGTTAAGGGTATTTCAAATGGCTTGTCTGCACAGAAAGGTGAGATGTAGGGAATCACAGAAAGTCGAGGGGAAAATAGGTCAATATATACATTGCTGTATGGTGAACTAAGCCTTAGGCCAGCAACAATGGAGAGGACCTGACCCTTAGACACGTACAAGTAAGCTGGAATCTTCAAAAGTTCAAATCTTTATAAGTAAAAATATTTATTGAAATGAATAACCAAGTGTTTTAATTGACATCAGAAGATGAAAACAATAAACCCTGAGAACATAGAGAAAAGATAAATAAAGATATGAGCAGAACTTAATACAACAGAAAACGTATAAAATTCAGGTGATTTAGTAAGTCCAAAGAATCTTCTTTGAAAAGATTTAAAAGACACACTTTGATTAAGGAAAACCAAAACATAAGTAAAGAATATACAGAAAGAGTCAGGACAATGTTAGAGCAGAGAATATATGAAATGCCAGTAAATTTGAACATTTCTGTCAAGTGGACCATTTCCTAGCTCCTAAAGTTTACCAACACTGACACAAGAGGAAATCATTTAAGGTCATCATGTCTGCCCTTGGCATTCTCGGAACGCCCTGGCCTCAGAATGCAGCCTCTGTGGTCCATGGTAACCTGCAGAGAGGGGGCGGGGCTGAGGGAGTTTGGAACACTGCCCTCACTGAGGGAGTGGGTGTGGCCATCTCTGCTGTGACTGAACAAAGGGCAGGGGAGCAGGGGGCCCAGGGCAGGGCCCTCAGAGCCCGGCAGGCCCAGTGGAGTGTCACAAGCTTTTAGGCCCAGGCCAAAGGGCGCCTTCTTTGTCTGCACAGCTGCCCAAACTCTCACCTTTCCACTCAGGCCGCCCTCTTAATTGAAGTGTGTGTGGAACGTGTCCGTGCAGTATACCGCGCTGCACAGCTAAGCATAGGTCTGGGCATCGTAGCTTCCTGCCAGGTGACCGAAGTTCGCAGGCAGATGGGTCCCTGGGACACACGCGGATGGGTTCCTGCCCGGGTCACAGGCCGCCCACTGCCCCTGCCCCAGATCGGGGGCTGCAAAGCAGCCCTGTCTGAGTCCCCTGCCTCTAGAGGGAGTATTGGACCAACACTTGTAGAAAACGGGGTCCTTGCGGGCCACTCATTGGAGGGACACAAATAAATCTTTGACGACTTTCTGCTGAAACTTACGAGCGTTCACACCAAAGCCTCTTACAAGGTCAGCTGTTTAGCTAAACATGAGCTCATGATCTAAATTTACACAATATTGAAGAAAGCAGCTACAAGGGGAGACAATCAGCCAAAACCATCAATACCAGAATTAGATTCCCAAGGCCATCCATCAGATGTAGGAATAATCGGGTGCAAGGCAGAAAATATACATAAAACTGGAACTGAAACAAGGCACAAGGATGTTTTCAAAGACTGGTAGGATCTCTAAAACATTTTTCAAGGACATGTCATTGATAAAGCTAAATACTCCAAGGTTGTGTAATACAACAGATTAATCATTGAGAAGAGTGAAATTATGCTGTTTTGAAAACTATGGCAGGTCAGATTTTCTGCCTAATTATATAAGAAGATTTCTCTAAAAAATACACATTATTTCAAAGACTTATTGGCTGTGAAATAAGTTAAGAGTATTTCAAATGGCTTGTCTGCACAGAAAGGTGAGATGTAGGGAATCACAGAAAGTCGAGGGGAAAATAGGTCAATATATACATTGCTGTATGGTGAACTAAGCCTTAGGCCAGCAACAATGGAGAGGACCTGACCCTTAGACACGTACAAGTAAGCTGGAATCTTCAAAAGTTCAAATCTTTATAAGTAAAAATATTTATTAAAATGAATAACCAAGTGTTTTAATTGACATCAGAAGATGAAAACAATAAACCCTGAGAACATAGAGAAAAGATAAATAAAGATATGAGCAGAACTTAATACAACAGAAAACGTATAAAATTCAGGTGATTTAGTAAGTCCAAAGAATCTTCTTTGAAAAGATTTAAAAGACACACTTTGATTAAGGAAAACCAAAACATAAGTAAAGAATATACAGAAAGAGTCAGGACAATGTTAGAGCAGAGAATATATGAAATGCCAGTAAATTTGAACATTTCTGTAAAGTGGACCATTTCCTAGCTCCTAAAGTTTACCAACACTGACACAAGAGGAAATCATTTAAGGTCATCATGTCTGCCCTTGGCATTCTCGGAACGCCCTGGCCTCAGAATGCAGCCTCTGTGGTCCATGGTAACCTGCAGAGAGGGGGCGTGGCTGAGGGAGTTTGGAACACTGCCCTCACTGAGGGAGTGGGTGTGGCCATCTCTGCTGTGACTGAACAAAGGGCAGGGGAGCAGGGGGCCCAGGGCAGGGCCCTCAGAGCCCGGCAGGCCCAGTGGCGTGTCACAAGCTTTTAGGCCCAGGCCAAAGGGCAACTTCTTTGTCTGCACAGCTGCCCAAACTCTCACCTTTCCACTCAGGCTGCCCTCTTACTTGAAGTGTGTGTGGAACGTGTCCGCGCAGTATACCGCGCTGCACAGCTAAGCATAGTTCTGGGCATCTTAGCTTCCTGTAAGGTGACCGAAGTTCGCAGGCAGATGGGACCATGGGACACACGCGGAGGGGCTCCTGCCCGGGTCACACTCCGCCCACTGCCCCTGCCCCAGATCGGGGGCCGCAAAGCAGCCCTGTCTGAGTCCCCTGCCTCTAGAGGGAGTATTGGACCAACACTTGTAGAAAACGGGGTCCTTGCGGGCCACTCATTGGAGGGACACAAATAAATCTTTGCCGACTTTCTGCTGAAACTTATGAGCGTTCACACCTAAGCCTCTTACAAGGTCAGCTGTTTAGCTAAACATGAGCTCATGATCTAAATTTACACAATATTGAAGAAAGCAGCTACAAGGGGAGACAATCAGTCAAAACCATCAATACCAGAATTAGATTCCCAAGGCCATCCATCAGATGTAGGAATAATCGGGTGCAAGGCAGAAAATATACATAAAACTGGAACTGAAACAAGGCACAAGGATGTTTTCAAAGACTGGTAGGATCTCTAAAACATTTTTCAAGGACATGTCATTGATAAAGCTAAATACTCCAAGGTTGTGTAATACAACAGATTAATCATTGAGAAGAGTGAAATTATGCTGTTTTGAAAACTATGGCAGGTCAGATTTTCTGCCTAGTTATATAAGAAGATTTATCTAAAAAATACACATTATTTCAAAGACTTATTGGCTGTGAAATAAGTTAAGGGTATTTCAAATGGCTTGTCTGCAAAGAAAGGTGAGATGTAGGGAATCACAGAAAGTCGAGGGGAAAATAGGTCAATATATACATTGCTGTATGGTGAACTAAGCCTTAGGCCAGCAACAATGGAGAGGACCTGACACTTAGACACGTACATGTAAGCTGGAATCTTCAAAAGTTCAAATCTTTATAAGTAAAAAGATTTATTAAAATGAATAACCAAGTGTTTTAATTGACATCAGAAGATGAAAACAATAAACCCTGAGAACATAGAGAAAAGATAAATAAAGTTATGAGCAGAACTTAATACAACAGAAAACGTATAAAATTGAGGTGATTTAGTAAGTCCAAAGAATCTTCTTTGAAAAGAATTAAAAGACACACTTTGATTAAGGAAAACCAAAACATAAGTAAAGAATATACAGAAAGAGTCAGGACAATGTTAGAGCAGAGAATATATGAAATGCCAGTAAATTTGAACATTTCTGTAAAGTGGACCATTTCCTAGCTCCAAAAGTTTACCAACACTGACACAAGAGGAAATCATTTAATGTCATCATGTCTGCCCTTGGCATTCTCGGAACGCCCTGGCCTCAGAATGCAGCCTCTGTAGTCCATGGTAACCTGCGGAGAGGGGGCGGGGCTGAGGGAGGTTGGAACACTGCCCTCACTGAGGGAGTGGGTGTGGCCATCTCTGCTGTGACTGAACAAAGGGCAGGGGAGCAGGGGGCCCAGGGCAGGGCCCTCAGAGCCCGGCAGGCCCAGTGGAGTGTCACAAGCTTTTAGGCCCAGGCCAAAGGGCGCCTTCTTTGTCTGCACAGCTGCCCAAACACTCACCTTTCCACTCAGGCCGCCCTCTTAATTGAAGTGTGTGTGGAACGTGTCCGTGCAGTATACCGCGCTGCACAGCTAAGCATAGGTCTGGGCATCGTAGCTTCCTGCCAGGTGACCGAAGTTCGCAGGCAGATGGGTCCCTGGGACACACGCGAATGGGTTCCTGCCCGGGTCACAGGCCGCCCACTGCCCCTGCCCCAGATCGGGGGCTGCAAAGCAGCCCTGTCTGAGTCCCCTGCCTCTAGAGGGAGTATTGGACCAACACTTGTAGAAAATGGGGTCCTTGCGGGCCACTCATTGGAGGGACACAAATAAATCTTTGCCGACTTTCTGCTGAAACTTACGAGCGTTCACACCAAAGCCTCTTACAAGGTCAGCTGTTTAGCTAAACATGAGCTCATGATCTAAATTTACACAATATTGAAGAAAGCAGCTACAAGGGGAGACAATCAGCCAAAACCATCAATACCAGAATTAGATTCCCAAGGCCATCCATCAGATGTAGGAATAATCGGGTGCAAGGCAGAAAATATACATAAAACTGGAACTGAAACAAGGCACAAGGATGTTTTCAAAGACTGGTAGGATCTCTAAAACATTTTTCAAGGACATGTCATTGATAAAGCTAAATACTCCAAGGTTGTGTAATACAACAGATTAATCATTGAGAAGAGTGAAATTATGCTGTTTTGAAAACTATGGCAGGTCAGATTTTCTGCCTAATTATATAAGAAGATTTCTCTAAAAAATACACATTATTTCAAAGACTTATTGGCTGTGAAATAAGTTAAGGGTATTTCAAATGGCTTGTCTGCACAGAAAGGTGAGATGTAGGGAATCACAGAAAGTCGAGGGGAAAATAGGTCAATATATACATTGCTGTATGGTGAACTAAGCCTTAGGCCAGCAACAATGGAGAGGACCTGACCCTTAGACACGTACAAGTAAGCTGGAATCTTCAAAAGTTCAAATCTTTATAAGTAAAAATATTTATTGAAATGAATAACCAAGTGTTTTAATTGACATCAGAAGATGAAAACAATAAACCCTGAGAACATAGAGAAAAGATAAATAAAGATATGAGCAGAACTTAATACAACAGAAAACGTATAAAATTCAGGTGATTTAGTAAGTCCAAAGAATCTTCTTTGAAAAGATTTAAAAGACACACTTTGATTAAGGAAAACCAAAACATAAGTAAAGAATATACAGAAAGAGTCAGGACAATGTTAGAGCAGAGAATATATGAAATGCCAGTAAATTTGAACATTTCTGTCAAGTGGACCATTTCCTAGCTCCTAAAGTTTACCAACACTGACACAAGAGGAAATCATTTAAGGTCATCATGTCTGCCCTTGGCATTCTCGGAACGCCCTGGCCTCAGAATGCAGCCTCTGTGGTCCATGGTAACCTGCAGAGAGGGGGCTGGGCTGAGGGAGTTTGGAACACTGCCCTCACTGAGGGAGTGGGTGTGGCCATCTCTGCTGTGACTGAACAAAGGGCAGGGGAGCAGGGGGCCCAGGGCAGGGCCCTCAGAGCCCGGCAGGCCCAGTGGAGTGTCACAAGCTTTTAGGCCCAGGCCAAAGGGCGCCTTCTTTGTCTGCACAGCTGCCCAAACTCTCACCTTTCCACTCAGGCTGCCCTCTTACTTGAAGTGTGTGTGGAACGTGTCCGCGCAGTACACCGCGCTGCACAGCTAAGCATAGTTCTGGGCATCTTAGCTTCCTGCAAGGTGACCGAAGTTCGCAGGCAGATGGGACCATGGGACACACGCGGAGGGGCTCCTGCCCGGGTCACACTCCGCCCACTGCCCCTGCCCCAGATCGGGGGCCACAAAGCAGCCCTGTCTGAGTCCCCTGCCTCTAGAGGGAGTATTGGACCAACACTTGTAGAAAACGGGGTCCTTGCGGGCCACTCATTGGAGGGACACAAATAAATCTTTGCCGACTTTCTGCTGAAACTTACGAGCGTTCACACCTAAGCCTCTTACAAGGTCAGCTGTTTAGCTAAACATGAGCTCATGATCTAAATTTACACAATATTGAAGAAAGCAGCTACAAGGGGAGACAATCAGTCAAAACCATCAATACCAGAATTAGATTCCCAAGGCCATCCATCAGATGTAGGAATAATCGGGTGCAAGGCAGAAAATATACATAAAACTGGAACTGAAACAAGGCACAAGGATGTTTTCAAAGACTGGTAGGATCTCTAAAACATTTTTCAAGGACATGTCATTGATAAAGCTAAATACTCCAAGGTTGTGTAATACAACAGATTAATCATTGAGAAGAGTGAAATTATGCTGTTTTGAAAACTATGGCAGGTCAGATTTTCTGCCTAATTATATAAGAAGATTTCTCTAAAAAATACACATTATTTCAAAGACTTATTGGCTGTGAAATAAGTTAAGGGTATTTCAAATGGCTTGTCTGCAAAGAAAGGTGAGATGTAGGGAATCACAGAAAGTCGAGGGGAAAATAGGTCAATATATACATTGCTGTATGGTGAACTAAGCCTTAGGCCAGCAACAATGGAGAGGACCTGACCCTTAGACACGTAAATGTAAGCTGGAATCTTCAAAAGTTCAAATCTTTATAAGTAAAAAGATTTATTAAAATGAATAACCAAGTGTTTTAATTGACATCAGAAGATGAAAACAATAAACCCTGAGAACATAGAGAAAAGATAAATAAAGTTATGAGCAGAACTTAATACAACAGAAAACGTATAAAATTGAGGTGATTTAGTAAGTCCAAAGAATCTTCTTTGAAAAGAATTAAAAGACACACTTTGATTAAGGAAAACCAAAACATAAGTAAAGAATATACAGAAAGAGTCAGGACAATGTTAGAGCAGAGAATATATGAAATGCCAGTAAATTTGAACATTTCTGTAAAGTGGACCATTTCCTAGCTCCAAAAGTTTACCAACACTGACACAAGAGGAAATCATTTAATGTCATCATGTCTGCCCTTGGCATTCTCGGAACGCCCTGGCCTCAGAATGCAGCCTCTGTAGTCCATGGTAACCTGCGGAGAGGGGGCGGGGCTGAGGGAGGTTGGAACACTGCCCTCACTGAGGGAGTGGGTGTGGCCATCTCTGCTGTGACTGAACAAAGGGCAGGGGAGCAGGGGGCCCAGGGCAGGGCCCTCAGAGCCCGGCAGGCCCAGTGGAGTGTCACAAGCTTTTAGGCCCAGGCCAAAGGGCGCCTTCTTTGTCTGCACAGCTGCCCAAACTCTCACCTTTCCACTCAGGCCGCCCTCTTAATTGAAGTGTGTGTGGAACGTGTCCATGCAGTATACCGCGCTGCACAGCTAAGCATAGGTCTGGGCATCGTAGCTTCCTGCCAGGTGACCGAAGTTCGCAGGCAGATGGGTCCCTGGGACACACGCGGATGGGTTCCTGCCCGGGTCACAGACCGCCCACTGCCCCTGCCCCAGATCGGGGGCTGCAAAGCAGCCCTGTCTGAGTCCCCTGCCTCTAGAGGGAGTATTGGACCAACACTTGTAGAAAACGGGGTCCTTGCGGGCCACTCATTGGAGGGACACAAATAAATCTTTGCCGACTTTCTGCTGAAACTTACGAGCGTTCACACCAAAGCCTCTTACAAGGTCAGCTGTTTAGCTAAACATGAGCTCATGATCTAAATTTACACAATATTGAAGAAAGCAGCTACAAGGGGAGACAATCAGCCAAAACCATCAATACCAGAATTAGATTCCCAAGGCCATCCATCAGATGTAGGAATAATCGGGTGCAAGGCAGAAAATATACATAAAACTGGAACTGAAACAAGGCACAAGGATGTTTTCAAAGACTGGTAGGATCTCTAAAACATTTTTCAAGGACATGTCATTGATAAAGCTAAATACTCCAAGGTTGTGTAATACAACAGATTAATCATTGAGAAGAGTGAAATTATGCTGTTTTGAAAACTATGGCAGGTCAGATTTTCTGCCTAATTATATAAGAAGATTTCTCTAAAAAATACACATTATTTCAAAGACTTATTGGCTGTGAAATAAGTTAAGGGTATTTCAAATGGCTTGTCTGCACAGAAAGGTGAGATGTAGGGAATCACAGAAAGTCGAGGGGAAAATAGGTCAATATATACATTGCTGTATGGTGAACTAAGCCTTAGGCCAGCAACAATGGAGAGGACCTGACCCTTAGACACGTACAAGTAAGCTGGAATCTTCAAAAGTTCAAATCTTTATAAGTAAAAATATTTATTGAAATGAATAACCAAGTGTTTTAATTGACATCAGAAGATGAAAACAATAAACCCTGAGAACATAGAGAAAAGATAAATAAAGATATGAGCAGAACTTAATACAACAGAAAACGTATAAAATTCAGGTGATTTAGTAAGTCCAAAGAATCTTCTTTGAAAAGATTTAAAAGACACACTTTGATTAAGGAAAACCAAAACATAAGTAAAGAATATACAGAAAGAGTCAGGACAATGTTAGAGCAGAGAATATATGAAATGCCAGTAAATTTGAACATTTCTGTCAAGTGGACCATTTCCTAGCTCCTAAAGTTTACCAACACTGACACAAGAGGAAATCATTTAAGGTCATCATGTCTGCCCTTGGCATTCTCGGAACGCCCTGGCCTCAGAATGCAGCCTCTGTGGTCCATGGTAACCTGCAGAGAGGGGGCGGGGCTGAGGGAGTTTGGAACACTGCCCTCACTGAGGGAGTGGGTGTGGCCATCTCTGCTGTGACTGAACAAAGGGCAGGGGAGCAGGGGGCCCAGGGCAGGGCCCTCAGAGCCCGGCAGGCCCAGTGGAGTGTCACAAGCTTTTAGGCCCAGGCCAAAGGGCGCCTTCTTTGTCTGCACAGCTGCCCAAACTCTCACCTTTCCACTCAGGCTGCCCTCTTACTTGAAGTGTGTGTGGAACGTGTCCGCGCAGTACACCACGCTGCACAGCTAAGCATAGTTCTGGGCATCTTAGCTTCCTGCAAGGTGACCGAAGTTCGCAGGCAGATGGGACCATGGGACACACGCGGAGGGGCTCCTGCCCGGGTCACACTCCGCCCACTGCCCCTGCCCCAGATCGGGGGCCACAAAGCAGCCCTGTCTGAGTCCCCTGCCTCTAGAGGGAGTATTGGACCAACACTTGTAGAAAACGGGGTCCTTGCGGGCCACTCATTGGAGGGACACAAATAAATCTTTGCCGACTTTCTGCTGAAACTTACGAGCGTTCACACCTAAGCCTCTTACAAGGTCAGCTGTTTAGCTAAACATGAGCTCATGATCTAAATTTACACAATATTGAAGAAAGCAGCTACAAGGGGAGACAATCAGTCAAAACCATCAATACCAGAATTAGATTCCCAAGGCCATCCATCAGATGTAGGAATAATCGGGTGCAAGGCAGAAAATATACATAAAACTGGAACTGAAACAAGGCACAAGGATGTTTTCAAAGACTGGTAGGATCTCTAAAACATTTTTCAAGGACATGTCATTGATAAAGCTAAATACTCCAAGGTTGTGTAATACAACAGATTAATCATTGAGAAGAGTGAAATTATGCTGTTTTGAAAACTATGGCAGGTCAGATTTTCTGCCTAATTATATAAGAAGATTTCTCTAAAAAATACACATTATTTCAAAGACTTATTGGCTGTGAAATAAGTTAAGGGTATTTCAAATGGCTTGTCTGCAAAGAAAGGTGAGATGTAGGGAATCACAGAAAGTCGAGGGGAAAATAGGTCAATATATACATTGCTGTATGGTGAACTAAGCCTTAGGCCAGCAACAATGGAGAGGACCTGACCCTTAGACACGTAAATGTAAGCTGGAATCTTCAAAAGTTCAAATCTTTATAAGTAAAAAGATTTATTAAAATGAATAACCAAGTGTTTTAATTGACATCAGAAGATGAAAACAATAAACCCTGAGAACATAGAGAAAAGATAAATAAAGTTATGAGCAGAACTTAATACAACAGAAAACGTATAAAATTGAGGTGATTTAGTAAGTCCAAAGAATCTTCTTTGAAAAGAATTAAAAGACACACTTTGATTAAGGAAAACCAAAACATAAGTAAAGAATATCCAGAAAGAGTCAGGACAATGTTAGAGCAGAGAATATATGAAATGCCAGTAAATTTGAACATTTCTGTAAAGTGGACCATTTCCTAGCTCCAAAAGTTTACCAACACTGACACAAGAGGAAATCATTTAATGTCATCATGTCTGCCCTTGGCATTCTCGGAACGCCCTGGCCTCAGAATGCAGCCTCTGTAGTCCATGGTAACCTGCGGAGAGGGGGCGGGGCTGAGGGAGGTTGGAACACTGCCCTCACTGAGGGAGTGGGTGTGGCCATCTCTGCTGTGACTGAACAAAGGGCAGGGGAGCAGGGGGCCCAGGGCAGGGCCCTCAGAGCCCGGCAGGCCCAGTGGAGTGTCACAAGCTTTTAGGCCCAGGCCAAAGGGCGCCTTCTTTGTCTGCACAGCTGCCCAAACTCTCACCTTTCCACTCAGGCCGCCCTCTTAATTGAAGTGTGTGTGGAACGTGTCCGTGCAGTATACCGCGCTGCACAGCTAAGCATAGGTCTGGGCATCGTAGCTTCCTGCCAGGTGACCGAAGTTCGCAGGCAGATGGGTCCCTGGGACACACGCGGATGGGTTCATGCCCGGGTCACAGACCGCCCACTGCCCCTGCCCCAGATCGGGGGCTGCAAAGCAGCCCTGTCTGAGTCCCCTGCCTCTAGAGGGAGTATTGGACCAACACTTGTAGAAAACGGGGTCCTTGCGGGCCACTCATTGGAGGGACACAAATAAATCTTTGCCGACTTTCTGCTGAAACTTACGAGCGTTCACACCAAAGCCTCTTACAAGGTCAGCTGTTTAGCTAAACATGAGCTCATGATCTAAATTTACACAATATTGAAGAAAGCAGCTACAAGGGGAGACAATCAGCCAAAACCATCAATACCAGAATTAGATTCCCAAGGCCATCCATCAGATGTAGGAATAATCGGGTGCAAGGCAGAAAATATACATAAAACTGGAACTGAAACAAGGCACAAGGATGTTTTCAAAGACTGGTAGGATCTCTAAAACATTTTTCAAGGACATGTCATTGATAAAGCTAAATACTCCAAGGTTGTGTAATACAACAGATTAATCATTGAGAAGAGTGAAATTATGCTGTTTTGAAAACTATGGCAGGTCAGATTTTCTGCCTAATTATATAAGAAGATTTCTCTAAAAAATACACATTATTTCAAAGACTTATTGGCTGTGAAATAAGTTAAGGGTATTTCAAATGGCTTGTCTGCACAGAAAGGTGAGATGTAGGGAATCACAGAAAGTCGAGGGGAAAATAGGTCAATATATACATTGCTGTATGGTGAACTAAGCCTTAGGCCAGCAACAATGGAGAGGACCTGACCCTTAGACACGTACAAGTAAGCTGGAATCTTCAAAAGTTCAAATCTTTATAAGTAAAAATATTTATTGAAATGAATAACCAAGTGTTTTAATTGACATCAGAAGATGAAAACAATAAACCCTGAGAACATAGAGAAAAGATAAATAAAGATATGAGCAGAACTTAATACAACAGAAAACGTATAAAATTCAGGTGATTTAGTAAGTCCAAAGAATCTTCTTTGAAAAGATTTAAAAGACACACTTTGATTAAGGAAAACCAAAACATAAGTAAAGAATATACAGAAAGAGTCAGGACAATGTTAGAGCAGAGAATATATGAAATGCCAGTAAATTTGAACATTTCTGTCAAGTGGACCATTTCCTAGCTCCTAAAGTTTACCAACACTGACACAAGAGGAAATCATTTAAGGTCATCATGTCTGCCCTTGGCATTCTCGGAACGCCCTGGCCTCAGAATGCAGCCTCTGTGGTCCATGGTAACCTGCAGAGAGGGGGCGGGGCTGAGGGAGTTTGGAACACTGCCCTCACTGAGGGAGTGGGTGTGGCCATCTCTGCTGTGACTGAACAAAGGGCAGGGGAGCAGGGGGCCCAGGGCAGGGCCCTCAGAGCCCGGCAGGCCCAGTGGAGTGTCACAAGCTTTTAGGCCCAGGCCAAAGGGCGCCTTCTTTGTCTGCACAGCTGCCCAAACTCTCACCTTTCCACTCAGGCTGCCCTCTTACTTGAAGTGTGTGTGGAACGTGTCCGCGCAGTACACCGCGCTGCACAGCTAAGCATAGTTCTGGGCATCTTAGCTTCCTGCAAGGTGACCGAAGTTCGCAGGCAGATGGGACCATGGGACACACGCGGAGGGGCTCCTGCCCGGGTCACACTCCGCCCACTGCCCCTGCCCCAGATCGGGGGCCACAAAGCAGCCCTGTCTGAGTCCCCTGCCTCTAGAGGGAGTATTGGACCAACACTTGTAGAAAACGGGGTCCTTGCGGGCCACTCATTGGAGGGACACAAATAAATCTTTGCCGACTTTCTGCTGAAACTTACGAGCGTTCACACCTAAGCCTCTTACAAGGTCAGCTGTTTAGCTAAACATGAGCTCATGATCTAAATTTACACAATATTGAAGAAAGCAGCTACAAGGGGAGACAATCAGTCAAAACCATCAATACCAGAATTAGATTCCCAAGGCCATCCATCAGATGTAGGAATAATCGGGTGCAAGGCAGAAAATATACATAAAACTGGAACTGAAACAAGGCACAAGGATGTTTTCAAAGACTGGTAGGATCTCTCAAACATTTTTCAAGGACATGTCATTGATAAAGCTAAATACTCCAAGGTTGTGTAATACAACAGATTAATCATTGAGAAGAGTGAAATTATGCTGTTTTGAAAACTATGGCAGGTCAGATTTTCTGCCTAATTATATAAGAAGATTTCTCTAAAAAATACACATTATTTCAAAGACTTATTGGCTGTGAAATAAGTTAAGGGTATTTCAAATGGCTTGTCTGCAAAGAAAGGTGAGATGTAGGGAATCACAGAAAGACGAGGGGAAAATAGGTCAATATATACATTGCTGTATGGTGAACTAAGCCTTAGGCCAGCAACAATGGAGAGGACCTGACCCTTAGACACGTAAATGTAAGCTGGAATCTTCAAAAGTTCAAATCTTTATAAGTAAAAAGATTTATTAAAATGAATAACCAAGTGTTTTAATTGACATCAGAAGATGAAAACAATAAACCCTGAGAACATAGAGAAAAGATAAATAAAGTTATGAGCAGAACTTAATACAACAGAAAACGTATAAAATTGAGGTGATTTAGTAAGTCCAAAGAATCTTCTTTGAAAAGAATTAAAAGACACACTTTGATTAAGGAAAACCAAAACATAAGTAAAGAATATACAGAAAGAGTCAGGACAATGTTAGAGCAGAGAATATATGAAATGCCAGTAAATTTGAACATTTCTGTAAAGTGGACCATTTCCTAGCTCCAAAAGTTTACCAACACTGACACAAGAGGAAATCATTTAATGTCATCATGTCTGCCCTTGGCATTCTCGGAACGCCCTGGCCTCAGAATGCAGCCTCTGTAGTCCATGGTAACCTGCGGAGAGGGGGCGGGGCTGAGGGAGGTTGGAACACTGCCCTCACTGAGGGAGTGGGTGTGGCCATCTCTGCTGTGACTGAACAAAGGGCAGGGGAGCAGGGGGCCCAGGGCAGGGCCCTCAGAGCCCGGCAGGCCCAGTGGAGTGTCACAAGCTTTTAGGCCCAGGCCAAAGGGCGCCTTCTTTGTCTGCACAGCTGCCCAAACTCTCACCTTTCCACTCAGGCCGCCCTCTTAATTGAAGTGTGTGTGGAACGTGTCCGTGCAGTATACCGCGCTGCACAGCTAAGCATAGGTCTGGGCATCGTAGCTTCCTGCCAGGTGACCGAAGTTCGCAGGCAGATGGGTCCCTGGGACACACGCGGATGGGTTCCTGCCCGGGTCACAGACCGCCCACTGCCCCTGCCCCAGATCGGGGGCTGCAAAGCAGCCCTGTCTGAGTCCCCTGCCTCTAGAGGGAGTATTGGACCAACACTTGTAGAAAACGGGGTCCTTGCGGGCCACTCATTGGAGGGACACAAATAAATCTTTGCCGACTTTCTGCTGAAACTTACGAGCGTTCACACCAAAGCCTCTTACAAGGTCAGCTGTTTAGCTAAACATGAGCTCATGATCTAAATTTACACAATATTGAAGAAAGCAGCTACAAGGGGAGACAATCAGCCAAAACCATCAATACCAGAATTAGATTCCCAAGGCCATCCATCAGATGTAGGAATAATCGGGTGCAAGGCAGAAAATATACATAAAACTGGAACTGAAACAAGGCACAAGGATGTTTTCAAAGACTGGTAGGATCTCTAAAACATTTTTCAAGGACATGTCATTGATAAAGCTAAATACTCCAAGGTTGTGTAATACAACAGATTAATCATTGAGAAGAGTGAAATTATGCTGTTTTGAAAACTATGGCAGGTCAGATTTTCTGCCTAATTATATAAGAAGATTTCTCTAAAAAATACACATTATTTCAAAGACTTATTGGCTGTGAAATAAGTTAAGGGTATTTCAAATGGCTTGTCTGCAAAGAAAGGTGAGATGTAGGGAATCACAGAAAGTCGAGGGGAAAATAGGTCAATATATACATTGCTGTATGGTGAACTAAGCCTTAGGCCAGCAACAATGGAGAGGACCTGACCCTTAGACACGTACATGTAAGCTGGAATCTTCAAAAGTTCAAATCTTTATAAGTAAAAAGATTTATTAAAATGAATAACCAAGTGTTTTAATTGACATCAGAAGATGAAAACAATAAACCCTGAGAACATAGAGAAAAGATAAATAAAGTTATGAGCAGAACTTAATACAACAGAAAACGTATAAAATTGAGGTGATTTAGTAAGTCCAAAGAATCTTCTTTGAAAAGAATTAAAAGACACACTTTGATTAAGGAAAACCAAAACATAAGTAAAGAATATACAGAAAGAGTCAGGACAATGTTAGAGCAGAGAATATATGAAATGCCAGTAAATTTGAACATTTCTGTAAAGTGGACCATTTCCTAGCTCCAAAAGTTTACCAACACTGACACAAGAGGAAATCATTTAATGTCATCATGTCTGCCCTTGGCATTCTCGGAACGCCCTGGCCTCAGAATGCAGCCTCTGTAGTCCATGGTAACCTGCGGAGAGGGGGCGGGGCTGAGGGAGGTTGGAACACTGCCCTCACTGAGGGAGTGGGTGTGGCCATCTCTGCTGTGACTGAACAAAGGGCAGGGGAGCAGAGGGCCCAGGGCAGGGCCCTCAGAGCCCGGCAGGCCCAGTGGAGTGTCACAAGCTTTTAGGCCCAGGCCAAAGGGCGCCTTCTTTGTCTGCACAGCTGCCCAAACTCTCACCTTTCCACTCAGGCCGCCCTCTTAATTGAAGTGTGTGTGGAACGTGTCCGTGCAGTATACCGCGCTGCACAGCTAAGCATAGGTCTGGGCATCGTAGCTTCCTGCCAGGTGACCGAAGTTCGCAGGCAGATGGGTACCTGGGACACACGCGGATGGGTTCCTGCCCGGGTCACAGGCCGCCCACTGCCCCTGCCCCAGATCGGGGGCTGCAAAGCAGCCCTGTCTGAGTAACCTGCCTCTAGAGGGAGTATTGGACCAACACTTGTAGAAAACGGGGTCCTTGCGGGCCACTCATTGGAGGGACACAAATAAATCTTTGCCGACTTTCTGCTGAAACTTACGAGCGTTCACACCAAAGCCTCTTACAAGGTAAGCTGTTTAGCTAAACATGAGCTCATGATCTAAATTTACACAATATTGAAGAAAGCAGCTACAAGGGGAGACAATCAGCCAAAACCATCAATACCAGAATTAGATTCCCAAGGCCATCCATCAGATGTAGGAATAATCGGGTGCAAGGCAGAAAATATACATAAAACTGGAACTGAAACAAGGCACAAGGATGTTTTCAAAGACTGGTAGGATCTCTAAAACATTTTTCAAGGACATGTCATTGATAAAGCTAAATACTCCAAGGTTGTGTAATACAACAGATTAATCATTGAGAAGAGTGAAATTATGCTGTTTTGAAAACTATGGCAGGTCAGATTTTCTGCCTAATTATAGAAGAAGATTTCTCTAAAAAATACACATTATTTCAAAGACTTATTGGCTGTGAAATAAGTTAAGGGTATTTCAAATGGCTTGTCTGCACAGAAAGGTGAGATGTAGGGAATCACAGAAAGTCGAGGGGAAAATAGGTCAATATATACATTGCTGTATGGTGAACTAAGCCTTAGGCCAGCAACAATGGAGAGGACCTGACCCTTAGACACGTACAAGTAAGCTGGAATCTTCAAAAGTTCAAATCTTTATAAGTAAAAAGATTTATTAAAATGAATAACCAAGTGTTTTAATTGACATCAGAAGATGAAAACAATAAACCCTGAGAACATAGAGAAAAGATAAATAAAGATATGAGCAGAACTTAATACAACAGAAAACGTATAAAATTCAGGTGATTTAGTAAGTCCAAAGAATCTTCTTTGAAAAGATTTAAAAGACACACTTTGATTAAGGAAAACCAAAACATAAGTAAAGAATATACAGAAAGAGTCAGGACAATGTTAGAGCAGAGAATATATGAAATGCCAGTAAATTTGAACATTTCTGTCAAGTGGACCATTTCCTAGCTCCTAAAGTTTACCAACACTGACACAAGAGGAAATCATTTAAGGTTATCATGTCTGCCCTTGGCATTCTCGGAACGCCCTGGCCTCAGAATGCAGCCTCTGTGGTCCATGGTAACCTGCAGAGAGGGGGCGGGGCTGAGGGAGTTTGGAACACTGCCCTCACTGAGGGAGTGGGTGTGGCCATCTCTGCTGTGACTGAACAAAGGGCAGGGGAGCAGGGGGCCCAGGGCAGGGCCCTCAGAGCCAGGCAGGCCCAGTGGAGTGTCACAAGCTTTTAGGCCCAGGCCAAAGGGCGCCTTCTTTGTCTGCACAGCTGCCCAAACTCTCACCTTTCCACTCAGGCTGCCCTCTTACTTGAAGTGTGTGTGGAACGTGTCCGCGCAGTACACCGCGCTGCACAGCTAAGCATAGTTCTGGGCATCTTAGCTTCCTGCAAGGTGACCGAAGTTCGCAGGCAGATGGGACCATGGGACACACGCGGAGGGGCTCCTGCCCGGGTCACACTCCGCCCACTGCCCCTGCCCCAGATCGGGGGCCGCAAAGCAGCCCTGTCTGAGTCCCCTGCCTCTAGAGGGAGTATTGGACCAACACTTGTAGAAAACGGGGTCCTTGCGGGCCACTCATTGGAGGGACACAAATAAATCTTTGCCGACTTTCTGCTGAAACTTACGAGCGTTCACACCTAAGCCTCTTTCAAGGTCAGCTGTTTAGCTAAACATGAGCTCATGATCTAAATTTACACAATATTGAAGAAAGCAGCTACAAGGGGAGACAATCAGCCAAAACCATCAATACCAGAATTAGATTCCCAAGGCCATCCATCAGATGTAGGAATAATCGGGTGCAAGGCAGAAAATATACATAAAACTGGAACTGAAACAAGGCACAAGGATGTTTTCAAAGACTGGTAGGATCTCTAAAACATTTTTCAAGGACATGTCATTGATAAAGCTAAATACTCCAAGGTTGTGTAATACAACAGATTAATCATTGAGAAGAGTGAAATTATGCTGTTTTGAAAACTATGGCAGGTCAGATTTTCTGCCTAATTATATAAGAAGATTTCTCTAAAAAATACACATTATTTCAAAGACTTATTGGCTGTGAAATAAGTTAAGGGTATTTCAAATGGCTTGTCTGCAAAGAAAGGTGAGATGTAGGGAATCACAGAAAGTCGAGGGGAAAATAGGTCAATATATACATTGCTGTATGGTGAACTAAGCCTTAGGCCAGCAACAATGGAGAGGACCTGACCCTCAGACACGTACAAGTAAGCTGGAATCTTCAAAAGTTCAAATCTTTATAAGTAAAAAGATTTATTAAAATGAATAACCAAGTGTTTTAATTGACATCAGAAGATGAAAACAATAAACCCTGAGAACATAGAGAAAAGATAAATAAAGATATGAGCAGAACTTAATACAACAGAAAACGTATAAAATTCAGGTGATTTAGTAAGTCCAAAGAATCTTCTTTGAAAAGATTTAAAAGACACACTTTGATTAAGGAAAACCAAAACATAAGTAAAGAATATACAGAAAGAGTCAGGACAATGTTAGAGCAGAGAATATATGAAATGCCAGTAAATTTGAACATTTCTGTCAAGTGGACCATTTCCTAGCTCCTAAAGTTTACCAACACTGACACAAGAGGAAATCATTTAAGGTCATTATGTCTGCCCTTGGCATTCTCGGAACGCCCTGGCCTCAGAATGCAGCCTCTGTAGTCCATGGTAACCTGCGGAGAGGGGGCGGGGCTGAGGGAGGTTGGAACACTGCCCTCACTGAGGGAGTGGGTGTGGCCATCTCTGCTGTGACTGAACAAAGGGCAGGGGAGCAGGGGGCCAAGAGCAGGGACCTCACAGCCCGGCAGGCCCAGTGGAGTGTCACAAGCTTTTAGGCCCAGGCCAAAGGGTGCCTTCTTTGTCTGCACAGCTGCCCAAACTCTCACCTTTCCACTCAGGCCACCCTCTTACTTGAAGTGTGTGTGGAACGTGTCCGCGCAGTATACCGCGCTGCACAGCTAAGCATAGGTCTGGGCATCGTAGCTTCCTGCCATGTGACCGAAGTTCGAAGGCAGATGGGTCCCTGGGACACACGCGGAGAGGCTCCGGCGCGGGTCACAGGCCACCCACGGCCCCTGGCCCAGATCGGGGGCCGCAAAGCAGCCCTGTCTGAGTCCCCTGCCTCTAGAGGGAGTATTGGACCAACACTTGTAGAAAACGGGGTCCTTGCGGGCCACTCATTGGAGGGACACAAATAAATCTTTGCCGACTTTCTGCTGAAACTTACGAGCGTTCACACCTAAGCCTCTTACAAGGTCAGCTGTTTAGCTAAACATGAGCTCATGATCTAAATTTACACAATAATGAAGAAAGCAGCTACAAGGGGAGACAATCAGCCAAAACCATCAATACCAGAATTAGATTCCCAAGGCCATCCATCAGATGTAGGAATAATCGGGTGCAAGGCAGAAAATATACATAAAACTGGAACTGAAACAAGGCACAAGGATGTTTTCAAAGACTGGTAGGATCTCTAAAACATTTTTCAAGGACATGTCATTGATAAAGCTAAATACTCCAAGGTTGTGTAATACAACAGATTAATCATTGAGAAGAGTGAAATTATGCTGTTTTGAAAACTATGGCAGGTCAGATTTTCTGCCTAATTATATAAGAAGATTTCTCTAAAAAATACACATTATTTCAAAGACTTATTGGCTGTGAAATAAGTTAAGGGTATTTCAAATGGCTTGTCTGCAAAGAAAGGTGAGATGTAGGGAATCACAGAAAGTCGAGGGGAAAATAGGTCAATATATACATTGCTGTATGGTGAACTAAGCCTTAGGCCAGCAACAATGGAGAGGACCTGACCCTTAGACACGTACAAGTAAGCTGGAATCTTCAAAAGTTCAAATCTTTATAAGTAAAAAGATTTATTAAAATGAATAACCAAGTGTTTTAATTGACATCAGAAGATGAAAACAATAAACCCTGAGAACATAGAGAAAAGATAAATAAAGATATGAGCAGAACTTAATACAACAGAAAACGTATAAAATTCAGGTGATTTAGTAAGTCCAAAGAATCTTCTTTGAAAAGATTTAAAAGACACACTTTGATTAAGGAAAACCAAAACATAAGTAAAGAATATACAGAAAGAGTCAGGACAATGTTAGAGCAGAGAATATATGAAATGCCAGTAAATTTGAACATTTCTGTAAAGTGGACCATTTCCTAGCTCCTAAAGTTTACCAACACTGACACAAGAGGAAATCATTTAAGGTCATCATGTCTGCCCTTGGCATTCTCGGAACGCCCTGGCCTCAGAATGCAGCCTCTGTAGTGCATGGTAACCTGCGGAGAGGGGGCGGGGCTGAGGGAGGTTGGAACACTGCCCTCACTGAGGGAGTGGGTGTGGCCATCTCTGCTGTGACTGAACAAAGGGCAGGGGAGCAGGGGGCCCAGGGCAGGGCCCTCAGAGCCCGGCAGGCCCAGTGGAGTGTCACAAGCTTTTAGGCCCAGGCCAAAGGGCGCCTTCTTTGTCTGCACAGCTGCCCAAATTCTCACCTTTCCACTCAGGCTGCCCTCTTACTTGAAGTCTGTGTGGAACGTGTCCACGCAGTATACCGCACTGCACAGCTAAGCATAGGTCTGGGCATCGTAGCTTCCTGCCAGGTGACCGAAGTTCGCAGGCAGATGGGTCCCTGGGACACACGCGGAGGGGCTCCTGCCCGGGTCACACTCCGCCCACTGCCCCTGCCCCAGATCGGGAGCCGCAAAGCAGCCCTGTCTGAGTCACCTGCCTCTAGAGGGAGTATTGGACCAACACTTGTAGAAAACGGGGTCCTTGCGGGCCACTCATTGGAGGGACACAAATAAATCTTTGCCGACTTTATGCTGAAACTTACAAGCGTTCACACCTAAGCCTCTTACAAGGTCAGCTGTTTAGCTAAACATGAGCTCATGATCTAAATTTACACAATATTGAAGAAAGCAGCTACAAGGGGAGACAATCAGCCAAAACCATCAATACCAGAATTAGATTCCCAAGGCCATCCATCAGATGTAGGAATAATCGGGTGCAAGGCAGAAAATATACATAAAACTGGAACTGAAACAAGGCACAAGGATGTTTTCAAAGACTGGTAGGATCTCTAAAACATTTTTCAAGGACATGTCATTGATAAAGCTAAGTACTCCAAGATTGTGTAATACAACAGATTAATCATTGAGAAGAGTGAAATTATGCTGTTTTGAAAACTATGGCAGGTCAGATTTTCTGCCTAATTATATAAGAAGATTTCTCTAAAAAATACACATTATTTCAAAGACTTATTGGCTGTGAAATAAGTTAAGGGTATTTCAAATGGCTTGTCTGCAAAGAAAGGTGAGATGTAGGGAATCACAGAAAGTCGAGGGGAAAATAGGTCAATATATACATTGCTGTATGGTGAACTAAGCCATAGGCCAGCAACAATGGAGAGGACCTGACCCTTAGACACGTACAAGTAAGCTGGAATCTTCAAAAGTTCAAATCTTTATAAGTAAAAAGATTTATTAAAATGAATAACCAAGTGTTTTAATTGACATCAGAAGATGAAAACAATAAACCCTGAGAACATAGAGAAAAGATAAATAAAGATATGAGCAGAACTTAATACAACAGAAAACGTATAAAATTCAGGTGATTTAGTAAGTCCAAAGAATCTTCTTTGAAAAGATTTAAAAGACACACTTTGATTAAGGAAAACCAAAACATAAGTAAAGAATATACAGAAAGAGTCAGGACAATGTTAGAGCAGAGAATATATGAAATGCCAGTAAATTTGAACATTTCTGTCAAGTGGACCATTTCCTAGCTCCTAAAGTTTACCAACACTGACACAAGAGGAAATCATTTAAGGTCATCATGTCTGCCCTTGGCATTCTCGGAACGCCCTGGCCTCAGAATGCAGCCTCTGTAGTGCATGGTAACCTGCGGAGAGGGGGCGGGGCTGAGGGAGGTTGGAACACTGCCCTCACTGAGGGAGTGGGTGTGGCCATCTCTGCTGTGACTGAACAAAGGGCAGGGGAGCAGGGGGCCCAGGGCAGGGCCCTCAGAGCCCGGCAGGCCCAGTGGAGTGTCACAAGCTTTTAGGCCCAGGCCAAAGGGCGCCTTCTTTGTCTGCACAGCTGCCCAAATTCTCACCTTTCCACTCAGGCTGCCCTCTTACTTGAAGTCTGTGTGGAACGTGTCCACGCAGTATACCGCGCTGCACAGCTAAGCATAGGTCTGGGCATCGTAGCTTCCTGCCAGGTGACCGAAGTTCGCAGGCAGATGGGTCCCTGGGACACACGCGGAGGGGCTCCTGCCCGGGTCACACTCCGCCCACTGCCCCTGCCCCAGATCGCGAGCCGCAAAGCAGCCCTGTCTGAGTCACCTGCCTCTAGAGGGAGTATTGGACCAACACTTGTAGAAAACGGGGTCCTTGCGGGCCACTCATTGGAGGGACACAAATAAATCTTTGCCGACTTTATGCTGAAACTTACGAGCGTTCACACCTAAGCCTCTTACAAGGTCAGCTGTTTAGCTAAACATGAGCTCATGATCTAAATTTACACAATAATGAAGAAAGCAGCTACAAGGGGAGACAATCAGCCAAAACCATCAATACCAGAATTAGATTCCCAAGGCCATCCATCAGATGTAGGAATAATCGGGTGCAAGGCAGAAAATATACATAAAACTGGAACTGAAACAAGGCACAAGGATGTTTTCAAAGACTGGTAGGATCTCTAAAACATTTTTCAAGGACATGTCATTGATAAAGCTAAATACTCCAAGGTTGTGTAATACAACAGATTAATCATTGAGAAGAGTGAAATTATGCTGTTTTGAAAACTATGGCAGGTCAGATTTTCTGCCTAATTATAGAAGAAGATTTCTCTAAAAAATACACATTATTTCAAAGACTTATTGGCTGTGAAATAAGTTAAGGGTATTTCAAATGGCTTGTCTGCAAAGAAAGGTGAGATGTAGGGAATCACAGAAAGTCGAGGGGAAAATAGGTCAATATATACATTGCTGTATGGTGAACTAAGCCTTAGGCCAGCAACAATGGAGAGGACCTGACCCTTAGACACGTACAAGTAAGCTGGAATCTTCAAAAGTTCAAATCTTTATAAGTAAAAAGATTTATTAAAATGAATAACCAAGTGTTTTAATTGACATCAGAAGATGAAAACAATAAACCCTGAGAACATAGAGAAAAGATAAATAAAGATATGAGCAGAACTTAATACAACAGAAAACGTATAAAATTCAGGTGATTTAGTAAGTCCAAAGAATCTTCTTTGAAAAGATTTAAAAGACACACTTTGATTAAGGAAAACCAAAACATAAGTAAAGAATATACAGAAAGAGTCAGGACAATGTTAGAGCAGAGAATATATGAAATGCCAGTAAATTTGAACATTTCTGTCAAGTGGACCATTTCCTAGCTCCTAAAGTTTACCAACACTGACACAAGAGGAAATCATTTAAGGTCATCATGTCTGCCCTTGGCATTCTCGGAACGCCCTGGCCTCAGAATGCAGCCTCTGTAGTGCATGGTAACCTGCGGAGAGGGGGCGGGGCTGAGGGAGGTTGGAACACTGCCCTCACTGAGGGAGTGGGTGTGGCCATCTCTGCTGTGACTGAACAAAGGGCAGGGGAGCAGGGGGCCCAGGGCAGGGCCCTCAGAGCCCGGCAGGCCCAGTGGAGTGTCACAAGCTTTTAGGCCCAGGCCAAAGGGCGCCTTCTTTGTCTGCACAGCTGCCCAAATTCTCACCTTTCCACTCAGGCTGCCCTCTTACTTGAAGTCTGTGTGGAACGTGTCCACGCAGTATACCGCGCTGCACAGCTAAGCATAGGTCTGGGCATCGTAGCTTCCTGCCAGGTGACCGAAGTTCGCAGGCAGATGGGTCCCTGGGACACACGCGGAGGGGCTCCTGCCCGGGTCACACTCCGCCCACTGCCCCTGCCCCAGATCGGGAGCCGCAAAGCAGCCCTGTCTGAGTCACCTGCCTCTAGAGGGAGTATTGGACCAACACTTGTAGAAAACGGGGTCCTTGCGGGCCACTCATTGGAGGGACACAAATAAATCTTTGCCGACTTTATGCTGAAACTTACGAGCGTTCACACCTAAGCCTCTTACAAGGTCAGCTGTTTAGCTAAACATGAGCTCATGATCTAAATTTACACAATATTGAAGAAAGCAGCTACAAGGGGAGACAATCAGCCAAAACCATCAATACCAGAATTAGATTCCCAAGGCCATCCATCAGATGTAGGAATAATCGGGTGCAAGGCAGAAAATATACATAAAACTGGAACTGAAACAAGGCACAAGGATGTTTTCAAAGACTGGTAGGATCTCTAAAACATTTTTCAAGGACATGTCATTGATAAAGCTAAGTACTCCAAGGTTGTGTAATACAACAGATTAATCATTGAGAAGAGTGAAATTATGCTGTTTTGAAAACTATGGCAGGTCAGATTTTCTGCCTAATTATATAAGAAGATTTCTCTAAAAAATACACATTATTTCAAAGACTTATTGGCTGTGAAATAAGTTAAGGGTATTTCAAATGGCTTGTCTGCAAAGAAAGGTGAGATGTAGGGAATCACAGAAAGTCGAGGGGAAAATAGGTCAATATATACATTGCTGTATGGTGAACTAAGCCATAGGCCAGCAACAATGGAGAGGACCTGACCCTTAGACACGTACAAGTAAGCTGGAATCTTCAAAAGTTCAAATCTTTATAAGTAAAAAGATTTATTAAAATGAATAACCAAGTGTTTTAATTGACATCAGAAGATGAAAACAATAAACCCTGAGAACATAGAGAAAAGATAAATAAAGATATGAGCAGAACTTAATACAACAGAAAACGTATAAAATTCAGGTGATTTAGTAAGTCCAAAGAATCTTCTTTGAAAATATTTAAAAGACACACTTTGATTAAGGAAAACCAAAACATAAGTAAAGAATATACAGAAAGAGTCAGGACAATGTTAGAGCAGAGAATATATGAAATGCCAGTAAATTTGAACATTTCTGTCAAGTGGACCATTTCCTAGCTCCTAAAGTTTACCAACACTGACACAAGAGGAAATCATTTAAGGTCATCATGTCTGCCCTTGGCATTCTCGGAACGCCCTGGCCTCAGAATGCAGCCTCTGTAGTCCATGGTAACCTGCGGAGAGGGGGCGGGGCTGAGGGAGGTTGGAACACTGCCCTCACTGAGGGAGTGGGTGTGGCCATCTCTGCTGTGACTGAACAAAGGGCAGGGGAGCAGGGGGCCAAGAGCAGGGCCCTCACAGCCCGGCAGGCCCAGTGGAGTGTCACAAGCTTTTAGGCCCAGGCCAAAGGGTGCCTTCTTTGTCTGCACAGCTGCCCAAACTCTCACCTTTCCACTCAGGCCACCCTCTTACTTGAAGTGTGTGTGGAACGTGTCCGCGCAGTATACCGCGCTGCACAGCTAAGCATAGGTCTGGGCATCGTAGCTTCCTGCCATGTGACCGAAGTTCGAAGGCAGATGGGTCCCTGGGACACACGCGGAGAGGCTCCGGCGCGGGTCACAGGCCGCCCACGGCCCCTGGCCCAGATCGGGGGCCGCAAAGCAGCCCTGTCTGAGTCCCCTGCCTCTAGAGGGAGTATTGGACCAACACTTGTAGCAAACGGGGTCCTTGCGGGCCACTCATTGGAGGGACACAAATAAATCTTTGCCGACTTTCTGCTGAAACTTACGAGCGTTCACACCTAAGCCTCTTACAAGGTCAGCTGTTTAGCTAAACATGAGCTCATGATCTAAATTTACACAATAATGAAGAAAGCAGCTACAAGGGGAGACAATCAGCCAAAACCATCAATACCAGAATTAGATTCCCAAGGCCATCCATCAGATGTAGGAATAATCGGGTGCAAGGCAGAAAATATACATAAAACTGGAACTGAAACAAGGCACAAGGATGTTTTCAAAGACTGGTAGGATCTCTAAAACATTTTTCAAGGACATGTCATTGATAAAGCTAAATACTCCAAGGTTGTGTAATACAACAGATTAATCATTGAGAAGAGTGAAATTATGCTGTTTTGAAAACTATGGCAGGTCAGATTTTCTGCCTAATTATATAAGAAGATTTCTCTAAAAAATACACATTATTTCAAAGACTTATTGGCTGTGAAATAAGTTAAGGGTATTTCAAATGGCTTGTCTGCAAAGAAAGGTGAGATGTAGGGAATCACAGAAAGTCGAGGGGAAAATAGGTCAATATATACATTGCTGTATGGTGAACTAAGCCTTAGGCCAGCAACAATGGAGAGGACCTGACCCTTAGACACGTACAAGTAAGCTGGAATCTTCAAAAGTTCAAATCTTTATAAGTAAAAAGATTTATTAAAATCAATAACCAAGTGTTTTAATTGACATCAGAAGATGAAAACAATAAACCTGAGAACATGGAGAAAAGATAAATAAAGATATGAGCAGAACTTAATACAACAGAAAACGTATAAAATTCAGGTGATTTAGTAAGTCCAAAGAATCTTCTTTGAAAAGATTTAAAAGACACACTTTGATTAAGGAAAACCAAAACATAAGTAAAGAATATACAGAAAGAGTCAGGACAATGTTAGAGCAGAGAATATATGAAATGCCAGTAAATTTGAACATTTCTGTAAAGTGGACCATTTCCTAGCTCCTAAAGTTTACCAACACTGACACAAGAGGAAATCATTTAAGGTCATCATGTCTGCCCTTGGCATTCTCGGAACGCCCTGGCCTCAGAATGCAGCCTCTGTAGTCCATGGTAACCTGCGGAGAGGGGGCGGGGCTGAGGGAGGTTGGAACACTGCCCTCACTGAGGGAGTGGGTGTGGCCATCTCTGCTGTGACTGAACAAAGGGCAGGGGAGCAGGGGGCCCAGGGCAGGGCCCTCAGAGCCCGGCAGGCCCAGTGGAGTGTCACAAGCTTTTAGGCCCAGGCCAAAGGGCGCCTTCTTTGTCTGCACAGCTGCCCAAATTCTCACCTTTCCACTCAGGCTGCCCTCTTACTTGAAGTCTGTGTGGAACGTGTCCACGCAGTATACCGCGCTGCACAGCTAAGCATAGGTCTGGGCATCGTAGCTTCCTGCCAGGTGACCGAAGTTCGCAGGCAGATGGGTCCCTGGGACACACGCGGAGGGGCTCCTGCCCGGGTCACACTCCGCCCACTGCCCCTGCCCCAGATCTGGAGCCGCAAAGCAGCCCTGTCTGAGTCACCTGCCTCTAGAGGGAGTATTGGACCAACACTTGTAGAAAACGGGGTCCTCGCGGGCCACTCATTGGAGGGACACAAATAAATCTTTGCCGACTTTATGCTGAAACTTACGAGCGTTCACACCTAAGCCTCTTACAAGGTCAGCTGTTTAGCTAAACATGAGCTCATGATCTAAATTTACACAATATTGAAGAAAGCAGCTACAAGGGGAGACAATCAGCCAAAACCATCAATACCAGAATTAGATTCCCAAGGCCATCCATCAGATGTAGGAATAATCGGGTGCAAGGCAGAAAATATACATAAAACTGGAACGGAAACAAGGCACAAGGATGTTTTCAAAGACTGGTAGGATCTCTAAAACATTTTTCAAGGACATGTCATTGATAAAGCTAAGTACTCCAAGGTTGTGTAATACAACAGATTAATCATTGAGAAGAGTGAAATTATGCTGTTTTGAAAACTATGCCAGGTCAGATTTTCTGCCTAATTATATAAGAAGATTTCTCTAAAAAATACACATTATTTCAAAGACTTATTGGCTGTGAAATAAGTTAAGGGTATTTCAAATGGCTTGTCTGCAAAGAAAGGTGAGATGTAGGGAATCACAGAAAGTCGAGGGGAAAATAGGTCAATATATACATTGCTGTATGGTGAACTAAGCCATAGGCCAGCAACAATGGAGAGGACCTGACCCTTAGACACGTACAAGTAAGCTGGAATCTTCAAAAGTTCAAATCTTTATAAGTAAAAAGATTTATTAAAATGAATAACCAAGTGTTTTAATTGACATCAGAAGATGAAAACAATAAACCCTGAGAACATAGAGAAAAGATAAATAAAGATATGAGCAGAAATTAATACAACAGAAAACGTATAAAATTCAGGTGATTTAGTAAGTCCAAAGAATCTTCTTTGAAAAGATTTAAAAGACACACTTTGATTAAGGAAAACCAAAACATAAGTAAAGAATATACAGAAAGAGTCAGGACAATGTTAGAGCAGAGAATATATGAAATGCCAGTAAATTTGAACATTTCTGTCAAGTGGACCATTTCCTAGCTCCTAAAGTTTACCAACACTGACACAAGAGGAAATCATTTAAGGTCATCATGTCTGCCCTTGGCATTCTCGGAACGCCCTGGCCTCAGAATGCAGCCTCTGTAGTGCATGGTAACCTGCGGAGAGGGGGCGGGGCTGAGGGAGGTTGGAACACTGCCCTCACTGAGGGAGTGGGTGTGGCCATCTCTGCTGTGACTGAACAAAGGGCAGGGGAGCAGGGGGCCCAGGGCAGGGCCCTCAGAGCCCGGCAGGCCCAGTGGAGTGTCACAAGCTTTTAGGCCCAGGCCAAAGGGCGCCTTCTTTGTCTGCACAGCTGCCCAAATTCTCACCTTTCCACTCAGGCTGCCCTCTTACTTGAAGTCTGTGTGGAACGTGTCCACGCAGTATACCGCGCTGCACAGCTAAGCATAGGTCTGGGCATCGTAGCTTCCTGCCAGGTGACCGAAGTTCGCAGGCAGATGGGTCCCTGGGACACACGCGGAGGGGCTCCTGCCCGGGTAACACTCCGCCCACTGCCCCTGCCCCAGATCGGGAGCCGCAAAGCAGCCCTGTCTGAGTCACCTGCCTCTAGAGGGAGTATTGGACCAACACTTGTAGAAAACGGGGTCCTTGCGGGCCACTCATTGGAGGGACACAAATAAATCTTTGCCGACTTTATGCTGAAACTTACGAGCGTTCACACCTAAGCCTCTTACAAGGTCAGCTGTTTAGCTAAACATGAGCTCATGATCTAAATTTACACAATATTGAAGAAAGCAGCTACAAGGGGAGACAATCAGCCAAAACCATCAATACCAGAATTAGATTCCCAAGGCCATCCATCAGATGTAGGAATAATCGGGTGCAAGGCAGAAAATATACATAAAACTGGAACTGAAACAAGGCACAAGGATGTTTTCAAAGACTGGTAGGATCTCTAAAACATTTTTCAAGGACATGTCATTGATAAAGCTAAGTACTCCAAGGTTGTGTAATACAACAGATTAATCATTGAGAAGAGTGAAATTATGCTGTTTTGAAAACTATGGCAGGTCAGATTTTCTGCCTAATTATATAAGAAGATTTCTCTAAAAAATACACATTATTTCAAAGACTTATTGGCTGTGAAATAAGTTAAGGGTATTTCAAATGGCTTGTCTGCAAAGAAAGGTGAGATGTAGGGAATCACAGAAAGTCGAGGGGAAAATAGGTCAATATATACATTGCTGTATGGTGAACTAAGCCATAGGCCAGCAACAATGGAGAGGACCTGACCCTTAGACACGTACAAGTAAGCTGGAATCTTCAAAAGTTCAAATCTTTATAAGTAAAAAGATTTATTAAAATGAATAACCAAGTGTTTTAATTGACATCAGAAGATGAAAACAATAAACCCTGAGAACATAGAGAAAAGATAAATAAAGATATGAGCAGAACTTAATACAACAGAAATCGTATAAAATTCAGGTGATTTAGTAAGTCCAAAGAATCTTCTTTGAAAAGATTTAAAAGACACACTTTGATTAAGGAAAACCAAAACATAAGTAAAGAATATACAGAAAGAGTCAGGACAATGTTAGAGCAGAGAATATATGAAATGCCAGTAAATTTGAACATTTCTGTCAAGTGGACCATTTCCTAGCTCCTAAAGTTTACCAACACTGACACAAGAGGAAATCATTTAAGGTCATGATGTCTGCCCTTGGCATTCTCGGAACGCCCTGGCCTCAGAATGCAGCCTCTGTAGTCCATGGTAACCTGCGGAGAGGGGGCGGGGCTGAGGGAGGTTGGAACACTGCCCTCACTGAGGGAGTGGGTGTGGCCATCTCTGCTGTGACTGAACAAAGGGCAGGGGAGCAGGGGGCCCAGGGCAGGGCCCTCAGAGCCCGGCAGGCCCAGTGGAGTGTCACAAGCTTTTAGGCCCAGGCCAAAGGGTGCCTTCTTTGTCTGCATAGCTGCCCAAACTCTCACCTTTCCACTCAGGCCACCCTCTTACTTGAAGTGTGTGTGGAACGTGTCCGCGCAGTATACCGCGCTGCACAGCTAAGCATAGGTCTGGGCATCGTAGCTTCCTGCCATGTGACCGAAGTTTGAAGGCAGATGGGTCCCTGGGACACACGCGGAGAGGCTCCGGCGCGGGTCACAGGCCGCCCACGGCCCCTGCCCCAGATCGGGGGCCGCAAAGCAGCCCTGTCTGAGTCCCCTGCCTCTAGAGGGAGTATTGGACCAACACTTGTAGCAAACGGGGTCCTTGCGGGCCACTCATTGGAGGGACACAAATAAATCTTTGCCGACTTTCTGCTGAAACTTACGAGCGTTCACACCTAAGCCTCTTACAAGGTCAGCTGTTTAGCTAAACATGAGCTCATGATCTAAATTTACACAATAATGAAGAAAGCAGCTACAAGGGGAGACAATCAGCCAAAACCATCAATACCAGAATTAGATTCCCAAGGCCATCCATCAGATGTAGGAATAATCGGGTGCAAGGCAGAAAATATACATAAAACTGGAACTGAAACAAGGCACAAGGATGTTTTCAAAGACTGGTAGGATCTCTAAAACATTTTTCAAGGACATGTCATTGATAAAGCTAAATACTCCAAGGTTGTGTAATACAACAGATTAATCATTGAGAAGAGTGAAATTATGCTGTTTTGAAAACTATGGCAGGTCAGATTTTCTGCCTAATTATATAAGAAGATTTCTCTAAAAAATACACATTATTTCAAAGACTTATTGGCTGTGAAATAAGTTAAGGGTATTTCAAATGGCTTGTCTGCAAAGAAAGGTGAGATGTAGGGAATCACAGAAAGTCGAGGGGAAAATAGGTCAATATATACATTGCTGTATGGTGAACTAAGCCTTAGGCCAGCAACAATGGAGAGGACCTGACCCTTAGACACGTACAAGTAAGCTGGAATCTTCAAAAGTTCAAATCTTTATAAGTAAAAAGATTTATTAAAATCAATAACCAAGTGTTTTAATTGACATCAGAAGATGAAAACAATAAACCTGAGAACATGGAGAAATGATAAATAAAGATATGAGCAGAACTTAATACAACAGAAAACGTATAAAATTCAGGTGATTTAGTAAGTCCAAAGAATCTTCTTTGAAAAGATTTAAAAGACACACTTTGATTAAGGAAAACCAAAACATAAGTAAAGAATATACAGAAAGAGTCAGGACAATGTTAGAGCAGAGAATATATGAAATGCTAGTAAATTTGAACATTTCTGTCAAGTGGACCATTTCCTAGCTCCTAAAGTTTACCAACACTGACACAAGAGGAAATCATTTAAGGTCATCATGTCTGCCCTTGGCATTCTCGGAACGCCCTGGCCTCAGAATGCAGCCTCTGTAGTCCATGGTAACCTGCGGAGAGGGGGCGGGGCTGAGGGAGGTTGGAACACTGCCCTCACTGAGGGAGTGGGTGTGGCCATCTCTGCTGTGACTGAACAAAGGGCAGGGGAGCAGGGGGCCCAGGGCAGGGCCCTCAGAGCCCGGCAGGCCCAGTGGAGTGTCACAAGCTTTTAGGCCCAGGCCAAAGGGCGCCTTCTTTGTCTGCACAGCTGCCCAAATTCTCACCTTTCCACTCAGGCTGCCCTCTTACTTGAAGTCTGTGTGGAACGTGTCCACGCAATATACCGCGCTGCACAGCTAAGCATAGGTCTGGGCATCGTAGCTTCCTGCCAGGTGACCGAAGTTCGCAGGCAGATGGGTCCCTGGGACACACGCGGAGGGGCTCCTGCCGGGTTCACACTCCGCCCACTGCCCCTGCCCCAGATCGGGAGCCGCAAAGCAGCCCTGTCTGAGTCACCTGCATCTAGAGGGAGTATTGGACCAACACTTGTAGAAAACGGGGTCCTTGCGGGCCACTCATTGGAGGGACACAAATAAATCTTTGCCGACTTTATGCTGAAACTTACGAGTGTTCACACCTAAGCCTCTTATAAGGTCAGCTGTTTAGCTAAACATTAGCTCATGATCTAAATTTACACAATATTGAAGAAAGCAGCTACAAGGGGAGACAATCAGCCAAAACCATCAATACCAGAATTAGATTCCCAAGGCCATCCATCAGATGTAGGAATAATCGGGTGCAAGGCAGAAAATATACATAAAGCTGGAACTGAAACAAGGCACAAGGATGTTTTCAAAGACTGGTAGGATCTCTAAAACATTTTTCAAGGACATGTCATTGATAAAGCTAAGTACTCCAAGGTTGTGTAATACAACAGATTAATCATTGAGAAGAGTGAAATTATGCTGTTTTGAAAACTATGGCAGGTCAGATTTTCTGCCTAATTATATAAGAAGATTTCTCTAAAAAATACACATTATTTCAAAGACTTATTGGCTGTGAAATAAGTTAAGGGTATTTCAAATGGCTTGTCTGCAAAGAAAGGTGAGATGTAGGGAATCACAGAAAGTCGAGGGGAAAATAGGTCAATATATACATTGCTGTATGGTGAACTAAGCCATAGGCCAGCAACAATGGAGAGGACCTGACCCTTAGACACGTACAAGTAAGCTGGAATCTTCAAAAGTTCAAATCTTTATAAGTAAAAAGATTTATTAAAATGAATAACCAAGTGTTTTAATTGACATCAGAAGATGAAAACAATAAACCCTGAGAACATAGAGAAAAGATAAATAAAGATATGAGCAGAACTTAATACAACAGAAAACGTATAAAATTCAGGTGATTTAGTAAGTCCAAAGAATCTTATTTGAAAAGATTTAAAAGACACACTTTGATTAAGGAAAACCAAAAC
Source organism: Mesoplodon mirus (assembly GCF_964341445.2). Classification (NCBI taxonomy): domain Eukaryota; kingdom Metazoa; phylum Chordata; class Mammalia; order Artiodactyla; family Ziphiidae; genus Mesoplodon; species Mesoplodon mirus. Next base: position 156,123,582 of record NC_138976.1, on the reverse strand, counting down.
ATAAGTAAAGAATATACAGAAAGAGTCAGGACAATGTTAGAGCAGAGAATATATGAAATGCCAGTAAATTTGAACATTTCTGTAAAGTGGACCATTTCCTAGCTCCTAAAGTTTACCAACACTGACACAAGAGGAAATCATTTAAGGTCATGATGTCTGCCCTTGGCATACTCGGAACGCCCTGGCCTCAGAATGCAGCCTCTGTAGTCCATGGTAACCTGCGGAGAGGGGGCGGGGCTGAGGGAGGTTGGAACACTGCCCTCACTGAGGGAGTGGGTGTGGCCATCTCTGCTGTGACTGAACAAAGGGCAGGGGAGCAGGGGGCCCAGGGCAGGGCCCTCAGAGCCCGGCAGGCCCAGTGGAGTGTCACAAGCTTTTAGGCCCAGGCCAAAGGGTGCCTTCTTTGTCTGCATAGCTGCCCAAACTCTCACCATTCCACTCAGGCCACCCTCTTACTTGAAGTGTGTGTGGAACGTGTCCGCGCAGTATACCGCGCTGCACAGCTAAGCATAGGTCTGGGCATCGTAGCTTCCTGCCATGTGACCGAAGTTTGAAGGCAGATGGGTCCCTGGGACACACGCGGAGAGGCTCCGGCGCGGGTCACAGGCCGCCCACGGCCCCTGCCCCAGATCGGGGGCCGCAAAGCAGCCCTGTCTGAGTCCCCTGCCTCTAGAGGGAGTATTGGACCAACATTTGTAGAAAACGGGGTCCTTGCGGGCCACTCATTGGAGGGACACAAATAAATCTTTGCCGACTTTCTGCTGAAACTTACGAGCGTTCACACCTAAGCCTCTTACAAGGTCAGCTGTTTAGCTAAACATGAGCTCATGATCTAAATTTACACAATAATGAAGAAAGCAGCTACAAGGGGAGACAATCAGCCAAAACCATCAATACCAGAATTAGATTCCCAAGGCCATCCATCAGATGTAGGAATAATCGGGTGCAAGGCAGAAAATATACATAAAACTGGAACTGAAACAAGGCACAAGGATGTTTTCAAAGACTGGTAGGATCTCTAAAACATTTTTCAAGGACATGTCATTGATAAAGCTAAATACTCCAAGGTTGTGTAATACAACAGATTAATCATTGAGAAGAGTGAAATTATGCTGTTTTGAAAACTATGGCAGGTCAGATTTTCTGCCTAATTATATAAGAAGATTTCTCTAAAAAATACACATTATTTCAAAGACTTATTGGCTGTGAAATAAGTTAAGGGTATTTCAAATGGCTTGTCTGCAAAGAAAGGTGAGGTGTAGGGAATCACAGAAAGTCGAGGGGAAAATAGGTCAATATATACATTGCTGTATGGTGAACTAAGCCTTAGGCCAGCAACAATGGAGAGGACCTGACCCTTAGACACGTACAAGTAAGCTGGAATCTTCAAAAGTTCAAATCTTTATAAGTAAAAAGATTTATTAAAATCAATAACCAAGTGTTTTAATTGACATCAGAAGATGAAAACAATAAACCTGAGAACATGGAGAAAAGATAAATAAAGATATGAGCAGAACTTAATACAACAGAAAACGTATAAAATTCAGGTGATTTAGTAAGTCCAAAGAATCTTCTTTGAAAAGATTTAAAAGACACACTTTGATTAAGGAAAACCAAAACATAAGTAAAGAATATACAGAAAGAGTCAGGACAATGTTAGAGCAGAGAATATATGAAATGCCAGTAAATTTGAACATTTCTGTAAAGTGGACCATTTCCTAGCTCCTAAAGTTTACCAACACTGACACAAGAGGAAATCATTTAAGGTCATGATGTCTGCCCTTGGCATTCTCGGAACGCCCTGGCCTCAGAATGCAGCCTCTGTAGTCCATGGTAACCTGCGGAGAGGGGGCGGGGATGAGGGAGGTTGGAACACTGCCCTCACTGAGGGAGTGGGTGTGGCCATCTCTGCTGTGACTGAACAAAGGGCAGGGGAGCAGGGGGCCCAGGGCAGGGCCCTCAGAGCCCGGCAGGCCCAGTGGAGTGTCACAAGCTTTTAGGCCCAGGCCAAAGGGTGCCTTCTTTGTCTGCATAGCTGCCCAAACTCTCACCTTTCCACTCAGGCCACCCTCTTACTTGAAGTGTGTGTGGAACGTGTCCGCGCAGTATACCGCGCTGCACAGCTAAGCATAGGTCTGGGCATCGTAGCTTCCTGCCATGTGACCGAAGTTTGAAGGCAGATGGGTCCCTGGGACACACGCGGAGAGGCTCCGGCGCGGGTCACAGGCCGCCCACGGCCCCTGCCCCAGATCGGGGGCCGCAAAGCAGCCCTGTCTGAGTCCCCTGCCTCTAGAGGGAGTATTGGACCAACATTTGTAGAAAACGGGGTCCTTGCGGGCCACTCATTGGAGGGACACAAATAAATCTTTGCCGACTTTCTGCTGAAACTTACGAGCGTTCACACCTAAGCCTCTTACAAGGTCAGCTGTTTAGCTAAACATGAGCTCATGATCTAAATTTACACAATAATGAAGAAAGCAGCTACAAGGGGAGACAATCAGCCAAAACCATCAATACCAGAATTAGATTCCCAAGGCCATCCATCAGATGTAGGAATAATCGGGTGCAAGGCAGAAAATATACATAAAACTGGAACTGAAACAAGGCACAAGGATGTTTTCAAAGACTGGTAGGATCTCTAAAACATTTTTCAAGGACATGTCATTGATAAAGCTAAATACTCCAAGGTTGTGTAATACAACAGATTAATCATTGAGAAGAGTGAAATTATGCTGTTTTGAAAACTATGGCAGGTCAGATTTTCTGCCTAATTATATAAGAAGATTTCTCTAAAAAATACACATTATTTCAAAGACTTATTGGCTGTGAAATAAGTTAAGGGTATTTCAAATGGCTTGTCTGCAAAGAAAGGTGAGGTGTAGGGAATCACAGAAAGTCGAGGGGAAAATAGGTCAATATATACATTGCTGTATGGTGAACTAAGCCTTAGGCCAGCAACAATGGAGAGGACCTGACCCTTAGACACGTACAAGTAAGCTGGAATCTTCAAAAGTTCAAATCTTTATAAGTAAAAAGATTTATTAAAATCAATAACCAAGTGTTTTAATTGACATCAGAAGATGAAAACAATAAACCTGAGAACATGGAGAAAAGATAAATAAAGATATGAGCAGAACTTAATACAACAGAAAACGTATAAAATTCAGGTGATTTAGTAAGTCCAAAGAATCTTCTTTGAAAAGATTTAAAAGACACACTTTGATTAAGGAAAACCAAAACATAAGTAAAGAATATACAGAAAGAGTCAGGACAATGTTAGAGCAGAGAATATATGAAATGCCAGTAAATTTGAACATTTCTGTAAAGTGGACCATTTCCTAGCTCCTAAAGTTTACCAACACTGACACAAGAGGAAATCATTTAAGGTCATCATGTCTGCCCTTGGCATTCTCGGAACGCCCTGGCCTCAGAATGCAGCCTCTGTAGTCCATGGTAACCTGCGGAGAGGGGGCGGGGCTGAGGGAGGTTGGAACACTGCCCTCACTGAGGGAGTGGGTGTGGCCATCTCTGCTGTGACTGAACAAAGGGCAGGGGAGCAGGGGGCCCAGGGCAGGGCCCTCAGAGCCCGGCAGGCCCAGTGGAGTGTCACAAGCTTTTAGGCCCAGGCCAAAGGGCGCCTTCTTTGTCTGCACAGCTGCCCAAATTCTCACCTTTCCACTCAGGCTGCCCTCTTACTTGAAGTCTGTGTGGAACGTGTCCACGCAGTATACCGCGCTGCACAGCTAAGCATAGGTCTGGGCATCGTAGCTTCCTGCCAGGTGACCGAAGTTCGCAGGCAGATGTGTCCCTGGGACACACGCGGAGGGGCTCCTGCCCGGGTCACACTCCGCCCACTGCCCCTGCCCCAGATCGGGAGCCGCAAAGCAGCCCTGTCTGAGTCACCTGCCTCTAGAGGGAGTATTGGACCAACACTTGTAGAAAACGGGGTCCTTGCGGGCCACTCGTTGGAGGGACACAAATAAATCTTTGCCGACTTTTTGCTGAAACTTATGAGCGTTCATACCTAAGCCTCTTACAAGGTCAGCTGTTTAGCTAAACATGAGCTCATGATCTAAATTTACACAATAATGAAGAAAGCAGCTACAAGGGGAGACAATCAGCCAAAACCATCAATACCAGAATTAGATTCCCAAGGCCATCCATCAGATGAAGGAATAATCGGGTGCAAGGCAGAAAATATACATAAAACTGGAACTGAAACAAGGCACAAGGATGTTTTCAAAGACTGGTAGGATCTCTCAAACATTTTTCAAGGACATGTCATTGATAAAGCTAAATACTCCAAGGTTGTGTAATACAACAGATTAATCATTGAGAAGAGTGAAATTATGCTGTTTTGAAAACTATGGCAGGTCAGATTTTCTGCCTAATTATATAAGAAGATTTCTCTAAAAAATACACATTATTTCAAAGACTTATTGGCTGTGAAATAAGTTAAGGGTATTTCAAATGGCTTGTCTGCAAAGAAAGGTGAGATGTAGGGAATCACAGAAAGTCGAGGGGAAAATAGGTCAATATATACATTGCTGTATGGTGAACTAAGCCTTAGGCCAGCAACAGTGGAGAGGACCTGACCCTTAGACACGTACAAGTAAGCTGGAATCTTCAAAAGTTCAAATCTTTATAAGTAAAAAGATTTATTAAAATGAATAACCAAGTGTTTTAATTGACATCAGAAGATGAAAACAATAAACCCTGAGAACATAGAGAACAGATAAATAAAGATATGAGCAGAACTTAATACAACAGAAAACGTATAAAATTGAGGTGATTTAGTAAGTCCAAAGAATTTTCTTTGAAAAGATTTAAAAGACACACTTTGATTAAGGAAAACCAAAACATAAGTAAAGAATATACAGAAAGAGTCAGGACAATGTTATAACAGAGAATATATGAAATGCCAGTAAATTTGAACATTTCTGTAAAGTGGACCATTTCCTAGCTCCTAAAGTTTACCAACACTGACAAAAGAGGAAATCATTTAAGGTCATCATGTCTGCCCTTGGCATTCTCAGAACGCCCTGGCCTCAGAATGCAGCCTCTGTAGTCCATGGTAACCTGCGGAGAGGGGTCGGGTCTGAGGCAGGTTGGAACACTGCCCTCACTGAGGGAGTGTGTGTGGCCACCTCTGCTGTGACTGAACAAAGGGCAGGGGAGCAGGGGGCCCAGGGCAGGGCCCTCAGAGCCCGGCAGGCCCAGTGGAGTGTCACAAGTTTTTAGGCCCAGGCCAAAGGGCGCCTTCTTTGTCTGCACAGCTGCACAAACTCTCACCTTTCCACTCAGGCCGCCCTCTTACTTGAAGTGTGTGTGGAACGTGTCCGCGCAGTACACCGCGCTGCACAGCTAAGCATAGTTCTGGGCATCGTAGCTTCCTGCCAGGTGACCGAAGTTTGCAGGCAGATGGGTCCCTGGGACACACGCGGAGGGGATCCTGCCCGGGTCAAAGGCCGCCCACTGCCCCTGCCCCAGATCGGGGGCCACAAAGCAGCCCTGTCTGAGTCCCCTGCCTCTAGAGGGAGTATTGGACCAACACTTGTAGAAAACGGGGTCCTTGCGGGCCACTCATTGGAGGCACACTAATGAATCTTTGCCGACTTTCTGCTGAAACTTACGAGCGTTCACACCTAAGCCTCTTACAAGGTCAGCTATTTAGCTAAACATGAGCTCATGATCTAAATTTACACAATAATGAAGAAAGCAGCTACAAGGGGAGACAATCAGCCAAAACCATCAATACCAGAATTAGATTCCCAAGGCCATCCATCAGATGAAGGAATAATCGGGTGCAAGGCAGAAAATATACATAAAACTGGAACTGAAACAAGGCACAAGGATGTTTTCAAAGACTGGTAGGATCTCTCAAACATTTTTCAAGGACATGTCATTGATAAAGCTAAATACTCCAAGGTTGTGTAATACAACAGATTAATCATTGAGAAGAGTGAAATTATGCTGTTTTGAAAACTATGGCAGGTCAGATTTTCTGCCTAATTATATAAGAAGATTTCTCTAAAAAAGACACATTATTTCAAAGACTTATTGGCTGTGAAATAAGTTAAGGGTATTTCAAATGGCTTGTCTGCAAAGAAAGGTGAGATGTAGGGAATCACAGAAAGTCGAGGGGAAAATAGGTCAATATGTACATTGCTGTATGGTGAACTAAGCCTTAGGCCAGCAACAATGGAGAGGACCTGACCCTTAGACACGTACAAGTAAGCTGGAATCTTCAAAAGTTCAAATCTTTATAAGTAAAAAGATTTATTAAAATGAATAACCAAGTGTTTTAATTGACATCAGAAGATGAAAACAATAAACCCTGAGAACATAGAGAACAGATAAATAAAGATATGAGCAGAACTTAATACAACAGAAAACGTATAAAATTCAGGTGATTTAGTAAGTCCAAAGAATCTTCTTTGAAAAGAATTAAAAGACACACTTTGATTAAGGAAAACCAAAACATAAGTAAAGAATATACAGAAAGAGTCAGGACAATGTTAGAGCAGAGAATATATGAAATGCCAGTAAATTTGAACAATTCTGTAAAGTGGACCATTTCCTAGCTCCTAAAGTTTACCAACACTGACACAAGAGGAAATCATTTAATGTCATCATGTCTGCCCTTGGCATTCTCGGAACGCCCTGGCCTCAGAATGCAGCCTCTGTAGTCCATGGTAACCTGCGGAGAGGGGGCGGGGCTGAGGGAGGTTGGAACACTGCCCTCACTGAGGGAGTGGGTGTGGCCATCTCTGCTGTGACTGAACAAAGGGCAGGGGAGCAGGGGGCCCAGGGCAGTGCCCTCAGAGCCTGGCAGGCCCAGTGGAGTGTCACAAGCTTTTAGGCCCAGGCCAAAGGGCGCCTTCTTTGTCTGCACAGCTGCCCAAACTCTCACCTTTCCACTCAGGCCGCCCTCTTACTTGAAGTGTGTGTGGAACGTGTCTGCGCAGTACACCGCGCTGCACAGCTAAGCATAGTTCTGGGCATCGTAGCTTCCTGCAAGGTGACCGAAGTTTGCAGGCAGATGGGTCCCTGGGACACATGCGGAGGGGCTCCTGCCCGGGTCACAGGCCGCCCACTGCCCCTGCCCCAGATCGGGGGACGCAAAGCAGCCCTGTCTGAGTCCCCTGCCTCTAGAGGGAGTATTGGACCAACACTTGTAGAAAACGGGGTCCTTGCGGGCCACTCGTTGGAGGGACACAAATAAATCTTTGCCGACTTTTTGCTGAAACTTACGAGCGTTCATACCTAAGCCTCTTACAAGGTCAGCTGTTTAGCTAAACATGAGCTCATGATCTAAATTTACACAATAATGAAGAAAGCAGCTACAAGGGGAGACAATCAGCCAAAACCATCAATACCAGAATTAGATTCCCAAGGCCATCCATCAGATGAAGGAATAATCGGGTGCAAGGCAGAAAATATACATAAAACTGGAACTGAAACAAGGCACAAGGATGTTTTCAAAGACTGGTAGGATCTCTCAAACATTTTTCAAGGACATGTCATTGATAAAGCTAAATACTCCAAGGTTGTGTAATACAACAGATTAATCATTGAGAAGAGTGAAATTATGCTGTTTTGAAAACTATGGCAGGTCAGATTTTCTGCCTAATTCTATAAGAAGATTTCTCTAAAAAATACACATTATTTCAAAGACTTATTGGCTGTGAAATAAGTTAAGGGTATTTCAAATGGCTTGTCTGCAAAGAAAGGTGAGATGTAGGGAATCACAGAAAGTCGAGGGGAAAATAGGTCAATATATACATTGCTGTATGGTGAACTAAGCCTTAGGCCAGCAACAATGGAGAGGACCTGACCCTTAGACACGTACAAGTAAGCTGGAATCTTCAAAAGTTCAAATCTTTATAAGTAAAAAGATTTATTAAAATGAATAACCAAGTGTTTTAATTGACATCAGAAGATGAAAACAATAAACCCTGAGAACATAGAGAACAGATAAATAAAGATATGAGCAGAACTTAATACAACAGAAAACGTATAAAATTCAGGTGATTTAGTAAGTCCAAAGAATTTTCTTTGAAAAGATTTAAAAGACACACTTTGATTAAGGAAAACCAAAACATAAGTAAAGAATATACAGAAAGAGTCAGGACAATGTTAGAACAGAGAATATATGAAATGCCAGTAAATTTGAACATTTCTGTCAAGTGCACCATTTCCTAGCTCCTAAAGTTTACCAACACTGACAAAAGAGGAAATCATTTAAGGTCATCATGTCTGCCCTTGGCATTCTCGGAACGCCCTGGCCTCAGAATGCAGCCTCTGTAGTCCATGGTAACCTGCGGAGAGGGGTCGGGACTGAGGCAGGTTGGAACACTGCCCTCACTGAGCGAGAGGGTGTGGCCATCTCTGCTGTGACTGAACAAAGGGCAGGGGAGCAGGGGGCCCAGGGCAGGGCCCTCAGAGCCCGGCAGGCCCAGTGGAGTGTCACAAGTTTTTAGGCCCAGGCCAAAGGGCGCCTTCTTTGTCTGCACAGCTCCCCAAACTCTCACCTTTCCACTCAGGCCGCCCTCTTACTTGAAGTGTGTGTGGAACCTGTCCGCGCAGTACACTGCGCTGCACAGCTAAGCATAGTTCTGGGCATCGTAGCTTCCTGCCAGGTGACCGAAGTTTGCAGGCAGATGGGTCCCTGGGACACACGCGGTGGGGCTCCTGCCAGGGTCACAGGCCGCCCACTGCCCCTGCCCCAGATCGGGGGACGCAAAGCAGCCCTGTCTGAGTCCCCTGCCTCTAGAGGGAGTATTGGACCAACACTTGTAGAAAACGGGGTCCTTGCGGGCCACTCATTGGAGGCAAACTAATAAATCTTTGCCGACTTTCTGCTGAAACTTACGAGCGTTCACACCTAAGCCTCTTACAAGGTCAGCTGTTTAGCTAAACATGAGCTCATGATCTAAATTTACACAATAATGAAGAAAGCAGCTACAAGGGGAGACAATCAGCCAAAACCATCAATACCAGAATTAGATTCCCAAGGCCATCCATCAGATGTAGGAATAATCGGGTGCAAGGCAGAAAATATACATAAAACTGGAACTGAAACAAGGCACAAGGATGTTTTCAAAGACTGGTAGGATCTCTCAAACATTTTTCAAGGACATGTCATTGATAAAGCTAAATACTCCAAGGTTGTGTAATACAACAGATTAATCATTGAGAAGAGTGAAATTATGCTGTTTTGAAAACTATGGCAGGTCAGATTTTCTGCCTAATTCTATAAGAAGATTTCTCTAAAAAATACACATTATTTCAAAGACTTATTGGCTGTGAAATAAGTTAAGGGTATTTCAAATGGCTTGTCTGCAAAGAAAGGTGAGATGTAGGGAATCACAGAAAGTCGAGGGGAAAATAGGTCAATATATACATTGCTGTATGGTGAACTAAGCCTTAGGCCAGCAACAATGGAGAGGACCTGACCCTTAGACACGTACAAGTAAGCTGGAATCTTCAAAAGTTCAAATCTTTATAAGTAAAAAGATTTATTAAAATGAATAACCAAGTGTTTTAATTGACATCAGAAGATGAAAACCATAAACCCTGAGAACATAGAGAACAGATAAATAAAGATATGAGCAGAACTTAATACAACAGAAAACTTATAAAATTCAGGTGATTTAGTAAGTCCAAAGAATTTTCTTTGAAAAGATTTAAAAGACACACTTTGATTAAGGAAAACCAAAACTTAAGTAAAGAATATACAGAAAGAGTCAGGACAATGTTAGAACAGAGAATATATGAAATGCCAGTAAATTTGAACATTTCTGTCAAGTGCACCATTTCCTAGCTCCTAAAGTTTACCAACACTGACAAAAGAGGAAATCATTTAAGGTCATCATGTCTGCCCTTGGCATTCTCAGAACGCCCTGGCCTCTGAATGCAGCCTCTGTAGTCCATGGTAACCTGCGGAGAGGGGGCGGGGCTGAGGGAGGTTGGAACACTGCCCTCACTGAGGGAGTGGGTGTGGCCATCTCTGCTGTGACTGAACAAAGGGCAGGGGAGCAGGGGGCCCAGGGCAGGGCCCTCAGAGCCCGGCAGGCCCAGTGGAGTGTCACAAGTTTTTAGGCCCAGGCCAAAGGGCGCCTTCTTTGTCTGCACAGCTGCCCAAACTCTCACCTTTCCACTCAGGCCGCCCTCTTACTTGAAGTGGGTGTGGAACGTGTCCGCGCAGTACACCGTGCTGCACAGCTAAGCATAGATCTGGGCATCGTAGCTTCCTGCCAGGTGACCAAAGTTTGCAGGCAGATGGGTCCCTGGGACACATGTGGAGGGGCTCCTGCCCGGGTCACCGGCCGCCCACTGCCCCTGCCCCAGATCGGGGGCCGCAAAGCAGCCATGTCTGAGTCCCCTGCCTCTAGAGGGAGTATTGGACCAACACTTGTAGAAAACGGGGTCCTTGCGGGCCACTCATTGGAGGGACACAAATAAATCTTTGCCGACTTCCTGCTGAAACTTACGAGCGTTCACACCTAAGCCTCTTACAAGGTCAGCTGTTTAGCTAAACATGAGCTCATGATCTAAATTTACACAATAATGAAGAAAGCAGCTACAAGGGGAGACAATCAGCCAAAACCATCAATACCAGAATTAGATTCCCAAGGCCATCCATCAGATGAAGGAATAATCGGGTGCAAGGCAGAAAATATACATAAAACTGGAACTGAAACAAGGAACAAGGATGTTTTCAAAGACTGGTAGGATCTCTAAAACATTTTTCAAGGACATGTCATTGATAAAGCTAAATACTCCAAGGTTGTGTAATACAACAGATTAATCATTGAGAAGAGTGAAATTATGCTGTTTTGAAAACTATGGCAGGTCAGATTTTCTGCCTAATTCTATAAGAAGATTTCTCTAAAAAATACACATTATTTCAAAGACTTATTGGCTGTGAAATAAGTTAAGGGTATTTCAAATGGCTTGTCTGCAAAGAAAGGTGAGATGTAGGGAATCACAGAAAGTCGAGGGGAAAATAGGTCAATATATACATTGCTGTATGGTGAACTAAGCCTTAGGCCAGCAACAATGGAGAGGACCTGACCCTTAGACACGTACAAGTAAGCTGGAATCTTCAAAAGTTCAAATCTTTATAAGTAAAAAGATTTATTAAAATGAATAACCAAGTGTTTTAATTGACATCAGAAGATGAAAACAATAAACCCTGAGAACATAGAGAACAGATAAATAAAGATATGAGCAGAACTTAATACAACAGAAAACGTATAAAATTGAGGTGATTTAGTAAGTCCAAAGAATCTTCTTTGAAAAGATTTAAAAGACACACTTTGATTAAGGAAAACAAAACATAAGTAAAGAATATACAGAAAGAGTCAGGACAATGTTAGAGCAGAGAATATATGAAATGCCAGTAAATTTGAACATTTCTGTCAAGTGCACCATTTCCTAGCTCCTAAAGTTTACCAACACTGACAAAAGAGGAAATCATTTAAGGTCATGATGTCTGCCCTTGGCATTCTCAGAACGCCCTGGCCTCAGAATGCAGCCTCTGTAGTCCATGGTAACCTGCGGAGAGGGGGCGGGGCTGAGGGAGGTTGGAACACTGCCCTCACTGAGGGAGTGGGTGTGGCCATCTCTGCTGTGACTGAACAAAGGGCAGGGGAGCAGGGGGCCCAGGGCAGGGCCCTCAGAGCCCGGCAGGCCCAGTGGAGTGTCACAAGTTTTTAGGCCCAGGCCAAAGGGCGCCTTCTTTGTCTGCACAGCTGCCCAAACTCTCACCTTTCCACTCAGGCCGCCCTCTTACTTGAAGTGTGTGTGGAACGTGTCCGCGCAGTACACCGCGCTGCACAGCTAAGCATAGATCTGGGCATCGTAGCTTCCTGCCAGGTGACCGAAGTTTGCTGGCAGATGGGTCCCTGGGACACATGTGGAGGGTCTCCTGCCCGGGTCACAGGCCGCCCACAGCCCCTGCCCCAGATCGGGGGCCGCAAAGCAGCCCTGTCTGAGTCCCCTGCCTCTAGAGGGAGTATTGGACCAACACTTGTAGAAAACGGGGTCCTTGCGGGCCACTCATTGGAGGGACACAAATAAATCTTTGCCGACTTCCTGCTGAAACTTACGAGCGTTCACACCTAAGCCTCTTACAAGGTCAGCTGTTTAGCTAAACATGAGCTCATGATCTAAATTTACACAATAATGAAGAAAGCAGCTACAAGGGGAGACAATCAGCCAAAACCATCAATACCAGAATTAGATTCCCAAGGCCATCCATCACATGAAGGAATAATCGGGTGCAAGGCAGAAAATATACATAAAACTGGAACTGAAACAAGGCACAAGGATGTTTTCAAAGACTGGTAGGATCTCTAAAACATTTTTCAAGGACATGTCATTGATAAAGCTAAATACTTCAAGGTTGTGTAATACAACAGATTAATCATTGAGAAGAGTGAAATTATGCTGTTTTGAAAACTATGGCAGGTCAGATTTTCTGCCTAATTATATAAGAAGATTTCTCTAAAAAATACACATGATTTCAAAGACTTATTGGCTGTGAAATAAGTTAAGGGTATTTCAAATGGCTTGTCTGCAAAGAAAGGTGAGATGTAGGGAATCACAGAAACTCGAGGGGAAAATAGGTCAATATATACATTGCTGTATGGTGAACTAAGCCTTAGGCCAGCAACAATGGAGAGGACCTGACCCTTAGACACGTACAAGTAAGCTGGAATCTTCAAAAGTTCAAATCTTTATACGTAAAAAGATTTATTAAAATGAATAACCAAGTGTTTTAATTGACATCAGAAGATGAAAACAATAAACCCTGAGAACATAGAGAACAGATAAATAAAGATATGAGCAGAACTTAATACAAAAGAAAACGTATAAAATTGAGGTGATTTAGTAAGTCCAAAGAATCTTCTTTGAAAAGATTAAAAAGACACACTTTGATTAAGGAAAACAAAACATAAGTAAAGAATATACAGAAAGAGTCAGGACAATGTTAGAGCAGAGAATATATGAAATGCCAGTAAATTTGAACATTTCTGTAAAGTGGACCATTTCCTAGCTCCTAAAGTTTACCAACACTGACACAAGAGGAAATCATTTAAGGTCATGATGTCTGCCCTTGGCATTCTCAGAACGCCCTGGCCTCAGAATGCAGCCTCTGTAGTCCATGGTAACCTGCAGAGAGGGGGCGGGGCTGAGGGAGGTTGGAACACTGCCCTCACTGAGGGAGTGGGTGTGGCCATCTCTGCTGTGACTGAACAATGGGCAGGGGAGCAGGGGGCCCAGGGCAGGGCCCTCAGAGCCCGGCGGGCCCAGTGGAGTGTCACAAGTTTTTAGGCCCAGGCCAAAGGGCGCCTTCTTTGTCTGCACAGCTGCCCAAACTCTCACCTTTCCACTCAGGCCGCCCTCTTACTTGAAGTGTGTGTGGAACGTGTCCGCGCAGTACACTGCGCTGCACAGCTAAGCATAGTTCTGGGCATCGTAACTTCCTGCCAGGTGACCGAAGTTTGCAGGCAGATGGGTCCCTGGGACACACGCGGTGGGGCTCCTGCCCGGGTCACAGGCCGCCCACAGCCCCTGCCCCAGATCGGGGGCCGCAAATCAGCCCTGTCTGAGTCCCCTGCCTCTAGAGGGAGTATTGGACCAACACTTGTAGAAAACGGGGTCCTTGCGGGCCACTCATTGGAGGGACAGGAATAAATCTTTGCCGACTTTCTGCTGAAACTTACGAGCGTTCACACCTAAGCCTCTTACAAGGTCAGCTGTTTAGCTAAACATGAGCTCATGATCTAAATTTACACAATATTGAAGAAAGCAGCTACAAGGGGAGACAATCAGCCAAAACCATCAATACCAGAATTAGATTCCCAAGGCCATCCATCAGATGTAGGAATAATCGTGTGCAAGGCAGAAAATATACATAAAACTGGAACTGAAACAACGCACAAGGATGTTTTCAAAGACTGGTAGGATCTCTAAAACATTTTTCAAGGACATGTCATTGATAAAGCTAAATACTCCAAGGTTGTGTAATACAACAGATTAATCATTGAGAAGAGTGAAATTATGCTGTTTTGAAAACTATGGCAGGTCAGATTTTCTGCCTAATTCTATAAGAAGATTTCTCTAAAAAATACACATTATTTCAAAGACTTATTGGCTGTGAAATAAGTTAAGGGTATTTCAAATGGCTTGTCTGCAAAGAAAGGTGAGATGTAGGGAATCACAGAAAGTCGAGGGGAAAATAGGGCAATATATACATTGCTGTATGGTGAACTAAGCCTTAGGCCAGCAACAATGGAGAGGACCTGACCCTTAGACACGTACAAGTAAGCTGGAATCTTCAAAAGTTCAAATCTTTATAAGTAAAAAGATTTATTAAAATGAATAACCAAGTGTTTTAATTGACATCAGAAGATGAAAACAATAAACCCTGAGAACATAGAGAACAGATAAATAAAGATATGAGCAGAACTTAATACAACAGAAAACGTATAAAATTGAGGTGATTTAGTAAGTCCAAAGAATCTTCTTTGAAAAGATTTAAAAGACACACTTTGATTAAGGAAAACAAAACATAAGTAAAGAATATACAGAAAGAGTCAGGACAATGTTAGAGCAGAGAATATATGAAATGCCAGTAAATTTGAACATTTCTGTCAAGTGCACCATTTCCTAGCTCCTAAAGTTTACCAACACTGACAAAAGAGGAAATCATTTAAGGTCATGATGTCTGCCCTTGGCATTCTCAGAACGCCCTGGCCTCAGAATGCAGCCTCTGTAGTCCATGGTAACCTGCGGAGAGGGGGCGGGGCTGAGGGAGGTTGGAACACTGCCCTCACTGAGGGAGTGGGTGTGGCCATCTCTGCTGTGACTGAACAAAGGGCAGGGGAGCAGGGGGCCCAGGGCAGGGCCCTCAGAGCCCGGCAGGCCCAGTGGAGTGTCACAAGTTTTTAGGCCCAGGCCAAAGGGCGCCTTCTTTGTCTGCACAGCTGCCCAAACTCTCACCTTTCCACTCAGGCCGCCCTCTTACTTGAAGTGTGTGTGGAACGTGTCCGCGCAGTACACCGCGCTGCACAGCTAAGCATAGATCTGGGCATCGTAGCTTCCTGCCAGGTGACCGAAGTTTGCTGGCAGATGGGTCCCTGGGACACATGTGGAGGGTCTCCTGCCCGGGTCACAGGCCGCCCACAGCCCCTGCCCCAGATCGGGGGCCGCAAAGCAGCCCTGTCTGAGTCCCCTGCCTCTAGAGGGAGTATTGGACCAACACTTGTAGAAAACGGGGTCCTTGCGGGCCACTCATTGGAGGGACACAAATAAATCTTTGCCGACTTCCTGCTGAAACTTACGAGCGTTCACACCTAAGCCTCTTACAAGGTCAGCTGTTTAGCTAAACATGAGCTCATGATCTAAATTTACACAATAATGAAGAAAGCAGCTACAAGGGGAGACAATCAGCCAAAACCATCAATACCAGAATTAGATTCCCAAGGCCATCCATCACATGAAGGAATAATCGGGTGCAAGGCAGAAAATATACATAAAACTGGAACTGAAACAAGGCACAAGGATGTTTTCAAAGACTGGTAGGATCTCTAAAACATTTTTCAAGGACATGTCATTGATAAAGCTAAATACTTCAAGGTTGTGTAATACAACAGATTAATCATTGAGAAGAGTGAAATTATGCTGTTTTGAAAACTATGGCAGGTCAGATTTTCTGCCTAATTATATAAGAAGATTTCTCTAAAAAATACACATGATTTCAAAGACTTATTGGCTGTGAAATAAGTTAAGGGTATTTCAAATGGCTTGTCTGCAAAGAAAGGTGAGATGTAGGGAATCACAGAAACTCGAGGGGAAAATAGGTCAATATATACATTGCTGTATGGTGAACTAAGCCTTAGGCCAGCAACAATGGAGAGGACCTGACCCTTAGACACGTACAAGTAAGCTGGAATCTTCAAAAGTTCAAATCTTTATACGTAAAAAGATTTATTAAAATGAATAACCAAGTGTTTTAATTGACATCAGAAGATGAAAACAATAAACCCTGAGAACATAGAGAACAGATAAATAAAGATATGAGCAGAACTTAATACAAAAGAAAACGTATAAAATTGAGGTGATTTAGTAAGTCCAAAGAATCTTCTTTGAAAAGATTAAAAAGACACACTTTGATTAAGGAAAACAAAACATAAGTAAAGAATATACAGAAAGAGTCAGGACAATGTTAGAGCAGAGAATATATGAAATGCCAGTAAATTTGAACATTTCTGTAAAGTGGACCATTTCCTAGCTCCTAAAGTTTACCAACACTGACACAAGAGGAAATCATTTAAGGTCATGATGTCTGCCCTTGGCATTCTCAGAACGCCCTGGCCTCAGAATGCAGCCTCTGTAGTCCATGGTAACCTGCAGAGAGGGGGCGGGGCTGAGGGAGGTTGGAACACTGCCCTCACTGAGGGAGTGGGTGTGGCCATCTCTGCTGTGACTGAACAATGGGCAGGGGAGCAGGGGGCCCAGGGCAGGGCCCTCAGAGCCCGGCGGGCCCAGTGGAGTGTCACAAGTTTTTAGGCCCAGGCCAAAGGGCGCCTTCTTTGTCTGCACAGCTGCCCAAACTCTCACCTTTCCACTCAGGCCGCCCTCTTACTTGAAGTGTGTGTGGAACGTGTCCGCGCAGTACACTGCGCTGCACAGCTAAGCATAGTTCTGGGCATCGTAACTTCCTGCCAGGTGACCGAAGTTTGCAGGCAGATGGGTCCCTGGGACACACGCGGTGGGGCTCCTGCCCGGGTCACAGGCCGCCCACAGCCCCTGCCCCAGATCGGGGGCCGCAAATCAGCCCTGTCTGAGTCCCCTGCCTCTAGAGGGAGTATTGGACCAACACTTGTAGAAAACGGGGTCCTTGCGGGCCACTCATTGGAGGGACAGGAATAAATCTTTGCCGACTTTCTGCTGAAACTTACGAGCGTTCACACCTAAGCCTCTTACAAGGTCAGCTGTTTAGCTAAACATGAGCTCATGATCTAAATTTACACAATATTGAAGAAAGCAGCTACAAGGGGAGACAATCAGCCAAAACCATCAATACCAGAATTAGATTCCCAAGGCCATCCATCAGATGTAGGAATAATCGTGTGCAAGGCAGAAAATATACATAAAACTGGAACTGAAACAACGCACAAGGATGTTTTCAAAGACTGGTAGGATCTCTAAAACATTTTTCAAGGACATGTCATTGATAAAGCTAAATACTCCAAGGTTGTGTAATACAACAGATTAATCATTGAGAAGAGTGAAATTATGCTGTTTTGAAAACTATGGCAGGTCAGATTTTCTGCCTAATTATAGAAGAAGATTTCTCTAAAAAATACACATTATTTCAAAGACTTATTGGCTGTGAAATAAGTTAAGGGTATTTCAAATGGCTTGTCTGCAAAGAAAGGTGAGATGTAGGGAATCACAGAAAGTCGAGGGGAAAATAGGGCAATATATACATTGCTGAATGGTGAACTAAGCCTTAGGCCAGCAACAATGGAGAGGACCTGACCCTTAGACACGTACAAGTAAGCTGGAATCTTCAAAAGTTCAAATTTTATAAGTAAAAAGATTTATTAAAATGAATAACCAAGTGTATAATTGACATCAGAAGATGAAAACAATAAACCCTGAGAACATAGAAAAAAGATAAATAAAGATATGAGCAGAACTTAATACAACAGAAAACGTATAAAATTCAGGTGATTTAGTAAGTCCAAAGAATCTTCTTTGAAAAGATTTAAAAGACACACTTTGATTAAGGAAAACCAAAACATAAGTAAAGAATATACAGAAAGAGTCAGGACAATGTTAGAGCAGAGAATATATGAAATGCCAGTAAATTTGAACATTTCTGTAAAGTGGACCATTTCCTAGCTCCAAAAGTTTACCAACACTGACACAAGAGGAAATCATTTAAGGTCATCATGTCTGCCCTTGGCATTCTCGGAACGCCCTGGCCTCAGAATGCAGCCTCTGTAGTCCATGGTAACCTGCGGAGAGGGGGCGGGGCTGAGGGAGGTTGGAACACTGCCCTCACTGAGGGAGTGGGTGTGGCCATCTCTGCTGTGACTGAACAAAGGGCAGGGGAGCAGGGGGCCCAGGGCAGGGCCCTCAAAGCCCGGCAGGCCCAGTGGAGTGTCACAAGCTTTTAGGCCCAGGCCAAAGGGCGCCTTCTTTGTCTGCACAGCTGCCCAAACTCTCACCTTTCCACTCAGGCCGCCCTCTTACTTGAAGTGTGTGTGGAACGTGTCCGCGCAGTACACCGTGCTGCACAGCTAAGCATAGTTCTGGGCATCGTAGCTTCCTGCAAGGTGACCGAAGTTCGCAGGCAGATGGGTCCCTGGGACACACGCGGAGGGGCTCCTGCCCGGGTCACAGACCGCCCACTGCCCCTGCCCCAGATCGGGGGACGCAAAGCAGCCCTGTCTGAGTCCCCTGCCTCTAGAGGGAGTATTGGACCAACACTTGTAGAAAACGGGGTCCTTGCGGGCCACTCATTGGAGGGACACAAATAAATCTTTGCCGACTTTTTGCTGAAATTTACGAGCGTTCATACCTAACCTCTTACAAGGTCAGCTGTTTAGCTAAACATGAGCTCATGATCTAAATTTACACAATAATGAAGAAAGCAGCTACAAGGGGAGACAATCAGCCAAAACCATCAATACCAGAATTAGATTCCCAAGGCCATCCATCAGATGAAGGAATAATCGGGTGCAAGGCAGAAAATATACATAAAACTGGAACTGAAACAAGGCACAAGGATGTTTTCAAAGACTGGTAGGATCTCTCAAACATTTTTCAAGGACATGTCATTGATAAAGCTAAATACTCCAAGGTTGTGTAATACAACAGATTAATCATTGAGAAGAGTGAAATTATGCTGTTTTGAAAACTATGGCAGGTCAGATTTTCTGCCTAATTATATAAGAAGATTTCTCTAAAAAATACACATTATTTCAAAGACTTATTGGCTGTGAAATAAGTTAAGGGTATTTCAAATGGCTTGTCTGCGAAGAAAGGTGAGATGTAGGGAATCACAGAAAGTCGAGGGGAAAATAGGGCAATATATACATTGCTGAATGGTGAACTAAGCCTTAGGCCAGCAACAATGGAGAGGACCTGACCCTTAGACACGTACAAGTAAGCTGGAATCTTCAAAAGTTCAAATCTTTATAAGTAAAAAGATTTATTAAAATGAATAACCAAGTGTTATAATTGACATCAGAAGATGAAAACAATAAACCCTGAGAACATAGAAAAAAGATAAATAAAGATATGAGCAGAACTTAATACAACAGAAAACGTATAAAATTCAGGTGATTTAGTAAGTCCAAAGAATCTTCTTTGAAAAGATTTAAAAGACACACTTTGATTAAGGAAAACCAAAACATAAGTAAAGAATATACAGAAAGAGTCAGGACAATGTTAGAGCAGAGAATATATGAAATGCCAGTAAATTTGAACATTTCTGTCAAGTGCACCATTTCCTAGCTCCTAAAGTTTACCAACACTGACAAAAGAGGAAATAATTTAAGGTCATCATGTCTGCCCTTGGCATTCTCAGAACGCCCTGGCCTCAGAATGCAGCCTCTGTAGTCCATGGTAACCTGCGGAGAGGGGGCAGGGCTGAGGGAGGTTGGAACACTGCCCTCACTGAGGGAGTGGGTGTGGCCATCTCTGCTGTGACTGAACAAAGGGCAGGGGAGCAGGGGGCCCAGGGCAGGGCCCTCAGAGCCCGGCAGGCCCAGTGGAGTGTCACAAGCTTTTAGGCCCAGGCCAAAGGGCGCCTTCTTTGTCTGCACAGCTGCCCAAACTCTCACCTTTCCACTCAGGCCGCCGTCTTACTTGAAGTGTGTGTGGAACGTGTCTGCGCAGTACACCGCGCTGCACAGCTAAGCATAGATCTGGGCATCGTAGCTTCCTGCCAGGTGACCGAAGTTTGCAGGCAGATGGGTCCCTGGGACACATGTGGAGGGGCTCCTGCCCGGGTCACAGGCCGCCCACTGCCCCTGCCCCAGATCGGGGGCCGCAAAGCAGCCCTGTCTGAGTCCCCTGCCTCTAGAGGGAGTATTGGACCAACACTTGTAGAAAACGGGGTCCTTGCGGGCCACTCGTTGGAGGGACACAAATAAATCTTTGACGACTTTCTGCTGAAACTTACGAGCGTTCACACCTAAGCCTCTTACAAGGTCAGCTCTTTAGCTAAACATGAGCTCATGATCTAAATTTACACAATATTGAAGAAAGCAGCTACAAGGGGAGACAATCAGCCAAAACCATCAATACCAGAATTAGATTCCCAAGGCCATCCATCAGATGAAGGAATAATCGGGTGCAAGGCAGAAAATATACATAAAACTGGAACTGAAACAAGGCACAAGGATGTTTTCAAAGACTGGTAGGATCTCTAAAACATTTTTCAAGGACATGTCATTGATAAAGCTAAATACTCCAAGGTTGTGTAATACAACAGATTAATCATTGAGAAGAGTGAAATTATGCTGTTTTGAAAACTATGGCAGGTCAGATTTTCTGCCTAATTATATAAGAAGATTTCTCTAAAACATACACATTATTTCAAAGACTTATTGGCTGTGAAATAAGTTAAGGGTATTTCAAATGGCTTGTCTGCAAAGAAAGGTGAGATGTAGGGAATCACAGAAAGTCGAGGGGAAAATAGGTCAATATATACATTGCTGTATGGTGAACTAAGCCTTAGGCCAGCAACAATGGAGAGGACCTGACCCTTAGACACGTACAAGTAAGCTGGAATCTTCAAAAGTTCAAATCTTTATAAGTAAAAAGATTTATTAAAATGAATAACCAAGTGTTTTAATTGACATCAGAAGATGAAAACAATAAACCCTGAGAACATAGAGAAAAGATAAATAAAGATATGAGCAGAACTTAATACAACAGAAAACGTATAAAATTCAGGTGATTTAGTAAGTCCAAAGAATCTTCCTTGAAAAGATTTAAAAGACACACTTTGATTAAGGAAAACCAAAACATAAGTAAAGAATATACAGAAAGAGTCAGGACAATGTTAGAGCAGAGAATATAAGAAATGCCAGTAAATTTGAACATTTCTGTCAAGTGGACCATTTCCTATCTCCTAAAGTTTACCAACACTGACACAAGAGGAAATCATTTAAGGTCATCATGTCTGCCCTTGGCATTCTTGGAACGCCCTGGCCTCAGAATCCAGCCTCTGTAGTCCATGGTAACCTGCGGAGAGGGGGCGGGGCTGAGGGAGGTTGGAACACTGCCCTCACTGAGGGAGTGGGTGTAGCCATTTCTGCTGTGACTGAACAAAGGGCAGGGGAGCAGGGGGCCCAGTGCAGGGCCCTCAGAGCCCGGCAGGCCCAGTGGAGTGTCACAAGCTTTTAGGCCCAGGCCAAAGGGCACCTTCTTTGTCTGCACAGCTGCCCAAACTCTCACCTTTCCACTCAGGCCGCCCTCTTACTTGAAGTGTGTGTGGAACGTGTCCGCGCAGTACACCGCGCTGCACAGCTAAGCATAGATCTGGGCATCGTAGCTTCCTGCCAGGTGACCGAAGTTTGCAGGCAGATGGGTCCCTGGGACACATGTGGAGGGGCTCCTGCCCGGGTCACAGGCCGCCCACAGCCCCTGCCCCAGATCGGGGGCCGCAAAGCAGCCCTGTCTGAGTCCCCTGCCTCTAGAGGGAGTATTGGACCAACACTTGTAGAAAACGGGGTCCTTGCGGGCCACTCATTGGAGGGACACAAATAAATCTTTGCCGACTTCCTGCTGAAACTTACGAGCGTTCACACCTAAGCCTCTTACAAGGTCAGCTGTTTAGCTAAACATGAGCTCATGATCTAAATTTACACAATAATGAAGAAAGCAGCTACAAGGGGAGACAATCAGCCAAAACCATCAATACCAGAATTAGATTCCCAAGGCCATCCATCACATGAAGGAATAATCGGGTGCAAGGCAGAAAATATACATAAAACTGGAACTGAAACAAGGCACAAGGATGTTTTCAAAGACTGGTAGGATCTCTAAAACATTTTTCAAGGACATGTCATTGATAAAGCTAAATACTTCAAGGTTGTGTAATACAACAGATTAATCATTGAGAAGAGTGAAATTATGCTGTTTTGAAAACTATGGCAGGTCAGATTTTCTGCCTAATTATATAAGAAGATTTCTCTAAAAAATACACATGATTTCAAAGACTTATTGGCTGTGAAATAAGTTAAGGGTATTTCAAATGGCTTGTCTGCAAAGAAAGGTGAGATGTAGGGAATCACAGAAACTCGAGGGGAAAATAGGTCAATATATACATTGCTGTATGGTGAACTAAGCCTTAGGCCAGCAACAATGGAGAGGACCTGACCCTTAGACACGTACAAGTAAGCTGGAATCTTCAAAAGTTCAAATCTTTATACGTAAAAAGATTT
The DNA here is from genome assembly GCF_964341445.2 of Mesoplodon mirus. Taxonomy (NCBI): domain Eukaryota; kingdom Metazoa; phylum Chordata; class Mammalia; order Artiodactyla; family Ziphiidae; genus Mesoplodon; species Mesoplodon mirus. Next base: position 156,101,098 of record NC_138976.1, on the reverse strand, counting down.
ATTAAAATGAATAACCAAGTGTTTTAATTGACATCAGAAGATGAAAACAATAAACCCTGAGAACATAGAGAACAGATAAATAAAGATATGAGCAGAACTTAATACAAAAGAAAACGTATAAAATTGAGGTGATTTAGTAAGTCCAAAGAATCTTCTTTGAAAAGATTAAAAAGACACACTTTGATTAAGGAAAACAAAACATAAGTAAAGAATATACAGAAAGAGTCAGGACAATGTTAGAGCAGAGAATATATGAAATGCCAGTAAATTTGAACATTTCTGTAAAGTGGACCATTTCCTAGCTCCTAAAGTTTACCAACACTGACACAAGAGGAAATCATTTAAGGTCATGATGTCTGCCCTTGGCATTCTCAGAACGCCCTGGCCTCAGAATGCAGCCTCTGTAGTCCATGGTAACCTGCAGAGAGGGGGCGGGGCTGAGGGAGGTTGGAACACTGCCCTCACTGAGGGAGTGGGTGTGGCCATCTCTGCTGTGACTGAACAATGGGCAGGGGAGCAGGGGGCCCAGGGCAGGGCCCTCAGAGCCCGGCAGGCCCAGTGGAGTGTCACAAGTTTTTAGGCCCAGGCCAAAGGGCGCCTTCTTTGTCTGCACAGCTGCCCAAACTCTCACCTTTCCACTCAGGCCGCCCTCTTACTTGAAGTGTGTGTGGAACGTGTCCGCGCAGTACACTGCGCTGCACAGCTAAGCATAGTTCTGGGCATCGTAACTTCCTGCCAGGTGACCGAAGTTTGCAGGCAGATGGGTCCCTGGGACACACGCGGTGGGGCTCCTGCCCGGGTCACAGGCCGCCCACAGCCCCTGCCCCAGATCGGGGGCCGCAAATCAGCCCTGTCTGAGTCCCCTGCCTCTAGAGGGAGTATTGGACCAACACTTGTAGAAAACGGGGTCCTTGCGGGCCACTCATTGGAGGGACAGGAATAAATCTTTGCCGACTTTCTGCTGAAACTTACGAGCGTTCACACCTAAGCCTCTTACAAGGTCAGCTGTTTAGCTAAACATGAGCTCATGATCTAAATTTACACAATATTGAAGAAAGCAGCTACAAGGGGAGACAATCAGCCAAAACCATCAATACCAGAATTAGATTCCCAAGGCCATCCATCAGATGTAGGAATAATCGTGTGCAAGGCAGAAAATATACATAAAACTGGAACTGAAACAACGCACAAGGATGTTTTCAAAGACTGGTAGGATCTCTAAAACATTTTTCAAGGACATGTCATTGATAAAGCTAAATACTCCAAGGTTGTGTAATACAACAGATTAATCATTGAGAAGAGTGAAATTATGCTGTTTTGAAAACTATGGCAGGTCAGATTTTCTGCCTAATTATAGAAGAAGATTTCTCTAAAAAATACACATTATTTCAAAGACTTATTGGCTGTGAAATAAGTTAAGGGTATTTCAAATGGCTTGTCTGCAAAGAAAGGTGAGATGTAGGGAATCACAGAAAGTCGAGGGGAAAATAGGGCAATATATACATTGCTGAATGGTGAACTAAGCCTTAGGCCAGCAACAATGGAGAGGACCTGACCCTTAGACACGTACAAGTAAGCTGGAATCTTCAAAAGTTCAAATTTTATAAGTAAAAAGATTTATTAAAATGAATAACCAAGTGTATAATTGACATCAGAAGATGAAAACAATAAACCCTGAGAACATAGAAAAAAGATAAATAAAGATATGAGCAGAACTTAATACAACAGAAAACGTATAAAATTCAGGTGATTTAGTAAGTCCAAAGAATCTTCTTTGAAAAGATTTAAAAGACACACTTTGATTAAGGAAAACCAAAACATAAGTAAAGAATATACAGAAAGAGTCAGGACAATGTTAGAGCAGAGAATATATGAAATGCCAGTAAATTTGAACATTTCTGTAAAG